>NW_004444177.1:1565716-1567206 GCF_000243295.1 Trichechus manatus latirostris
CTGGAGGACATTATGCTGAGTGAAATAAGTCAATCACAAAAGGACAAATATTGTATGAGACCTCTATTGTAAAAACCCATGAAAAAGTTCACACACAAAAAGTAACAATCCTTGTTGGTTACCAGGGATGGGAGGGGTAGGGGGGAAATACTAAATGGGCAATAGGTAAGCGGTATCTTGGATGAAGGGTGAGACAGTACACAATACAGGGGAAACTAGCACAACTTGTGCAAGGAAAGGTCATGGAAGCTCCATAGACACATCCAAACTCCCTGAGGGACTAAATTTCTGGGTGGAGGGCTGTGGGGACCATGGTCTCGGGGAACACCTAGCTCAATTGGCATAACACAGTTTATAAAGACAGTGTTCTACGTTCTACCTTGGTGAGTGGCGTCTGGGGTCTTAAAAGCCTGTGAGCAGCTGTCTAGGATGCTCCACTGGTCTCATCCCTCCAGGAGCAATGGAGAATGAAGAGAACAGGATACCAGGAAAAGATTAGTCCGAAGGACTAATGGACCACAGCTGCCAGGGCCTCCACCGGACTGAGTCCAGTATAGCTAGATGGTGCCCGGCTACCACCACTGACTGCTCTGACCAGGATCACAACAGAGGGTTCTGGACCAAGCTGGAGTAGGATGTAGAAGAAAATTCTAACTCACAAAGAAAGGATCAGACTTGCTGGCCTAAAGGAGACTGGGGAAGCCCTGAGACTGTGGCCCCAAGACACACTTTTGGCTCGGTGGTGGGGTCATTTCCGGAGTTCACTGTTTAGCTGGGGAGTGGACAGCCCCATGAAGCCAGGTGGGACTGATGGGGCACAGAAGTCCAGGGCCGGGGGCTGGAGGGCAGAGGGGGACAGGAGGGCTGGTGGTGGGGAGCCCAAGGTTGAATGGGTATAGTGTTGATGTGTCATTGACCATTGTCATAGGGCAACAGGTGTACTAACCATTGAATGGGGAACTGTTTTGTTCTGTGGGCCTTCATCTAGAGTGAGAGTGGCAGCACAATTGGGGGAGCGTGGTCGATGTCACTGGACTGTGTATGTAGAAGTTTTTGAAGTGGTGTGTCTTTGGCTATGCGTATTTTCACCAAAAAAAAGGAGGAAAAATCGAGAAGGGAGAGGGTTGATGTGTTGTGGGGTTGTTGGTCAGTGTCGTGGAACAGTGAGTGTACTGCTGTTTCATGGGAAGCTATTTGTTCTGTGGACCTTCACCTGAAGTACAATAAAAAAGAAAAAAAGAAAGTTACAGACAAATATCCCTCATGAACATTGACGTAAAAGTCTTCAACAAAATTCTAGCCAATAGAATTCAGCAGCATATAAAAAAAATAATACACCTGACCAAGTGGGATTTATATCAGGTATGCAGGGATGGTTCAACATTAGAAACACAATCAATGTAATCCATCACACAAGTAACACAAAAGAGAACCACATGATCTTATCAATTGATGTAGAAAAGGCATTCGACAAAGTCCAACACCCATTC
>NW_004444177.1:1568119-1598116 GCF_000243295.1 Trichechus manatus latirostris
CATAACTGGATATCCATCTGCAAAAAACTGAAACAAGACCCATACCTAACACCATGCACGGGAACTAACTCAAAATGGATCAAAGACTTACATATAAAATTGAAAACAATAAAGATCATGGAAGAAAAAATAGGGACAACACTAGGAGCTTAATACATGGCATAAACAGAATACAAAGCATAAGTAACAATGCACAAGCACCAGAAGAGAGACCAGATAAATGGGAGCTCCTAAAAATCAAACACTTATGCTCATCAAAAGACTTCACCAAAAGAATCGAAAGGCAACCTACAGGCTGGGAAAAAATTTTTGGCTACGACAAATCTGATCAGCGTCCAATCTCTAAAATCTACAAGATACTGCAAAACTTCAACAACAAAAAGACAAATAATGTAATTAAAAAACGGGCAAAGGATATGAACAGTCACTTCACAAAAGAAGATATTCAGGAGGCTAAGAGACACACGAAGAAATGCTCATGATAATTAGTCATTAGAGAAATGCAGATCAAAACTACAATAAGATATCATCTCACACCAACAAGGCTAGCATTAATCCAAAAAACACAAAGTAATAAATGCTGGAGAGGTTGTAGAGAGACTGGAACACTTATACACTGTTGGAGGGAATGTAAAATGGTACAACCACTTTGGAAATTGATTTGGTGTTTCTTTAAAAAGCTGGAAATAGATGTACCGTAGGATCTAGCTATCCTGCTCCTTGGAATATATCCTAGAGAAATAAGAGCTGTCACACGAATAGATATATGCACACCTATATTCATTGCAGCACTGTTCACTACCAAAAAGATGGAAACAACCTAGGTGCCCATCAATGGATGAATTTATAAACTAATAGTGGTATATCCACACAATGGAAAACTATCAACAATAAAGAACAACAGTGAAGCCGTGAAACATCTTATAATATGGAAGAAGCTGGAGGTCCTTATGCTGAGTGAATTTAATCAGTCACAGAAGGACAAATATTGTATAAGACCACTATTAGAAGAACTCAAGAAAAGGTTTAAACACAGAAGAAAACATTCTTTGATGGTTATAAGGGTGGGGAGGGAGGAGTTATTTACTAACTAGATAGTAGATAAGCATTATCTTAGATGAAAGGAAGAACAGAACTCACTCCAGGAGTAGTCAGCACAACTGGACTAAACCAAAGCTAAGAAGTTTCCTGAATACAATCAAACACTTTGAGTGATACAGTAGAAGGGCTAGGGGTCTGGGGACCATGTTTTCAGGGGACATCAAGGTCAAATGGTATAACAAAGCTTATTAAAAAAATGTTCTGCATCCTACTTTTTTGTGTGGTGTCTGGGGTCTTCAAAGCTTGCAAGCAGCCATCTAAGATGTATCAATTGGTCCCAACCACTTGGAGTAAAGGAGAATGAAGAACACCAAAGACACAAGGAAAGTATCAGCCCAAGGGACATAAAGGGACACATAAACCAGAGACTTCATCAGCCTGAGACCTGAAGAACTAGATGGTGCCCAGCTATCACCAATGACCACCCTGACAGGGAACACAACAGACAGTCCTGGATGGAGCAGGAGAAATGTGGGGTACAGAACTCAAATTCTAGTAAGAAGACTAGACTTAATGGTCTGAGACTGGAGGTACTCCAGAAAGCATGGATTCTGATTCTCTATCAACCCATTACTAAAATAATTTCGGAGGCCCACTCTTCAGACAGGGATTGGACTGGACTGTGAGACATAAAGTGATACTCGTGAGGAGTGTGCCTCTTAGCTCAAGGAAATACAAGAGACTAAATGAGCAACTTCTGTCCGGAGGTGAGATGGGAATGCAGACAGGGTTAGGAGCTGGTTGAATGGACATGGGGAATCAGGGGTAGAATGGAGGAGTGTGCAGTTACAGTATGGGGAGAGCAATTAGAGTCACATAACAATGTATGTATAAATTTTTGTATGGGAATAAAAAATAAATAAATACAAGGAAGACCAGTTAATAGGACTATTTTTCAAATTTACGCACCAACCACTATGGCCAAAGATGAAGAAATTGATGCATTTTACCAACTTCTACAGTCTGAAATTTATCAAACATGCAGTCAAGAAGTATTGATAATTACTGGCAGTTGGAATGTGAATGTTTGAAACAAAGTAGAATTAGTAGTTGGAAAATACAGCCTTTGTGATAGAAACAACGCAGGAGATTGCATGACAGAATTTTGCAATTCTTCAATGACTTCTTCATTGAAAATACCTTTTTTCACTGACATAAATGGTGACAACCTCACCAAATGGAATACACAAGAATCAAATCAACAACATCTGTGGAAGGAATCAATGGAAAAGCTCAACGTCATCCGTTGGAACAAGGCCAGGGGTCAACTGTAGAACAGACCATCAATTGCTCATATGCAAGTTCAAGTTGATGTGGAAGAAAATTAGAACTAGTACACGAGAGGAAATGTAAGACTTTGAGTATATTCCACATGAATTTGTAGATCATGTCAATTATAGATTTGACGTGTTGAACACTAATGACCTAAGACCAGAAAAGTTTTGGAGTGACATCAAAAACATCAAACATGAAGAAAGTTAAAAGGTCATTGAAAAGACAGGAAAGAAAGAAAAGTCCAAAAATGGATGTCAGAAGAGACTCTGAAAGTTGCTCTTGAATGTAGAGTGGCTAAAGTGAAAGGAATAAATCATGATGTCAAGAGCTGAATGGAAGATTTCAAAGGGCAGCTCAAGAAGACAAAGTAAAGTATTATCTTAAAACGTGCAAGGACCAGGAGATAGGAAACCAAAAGGGAAGAACACGCTCAGCATTTCTCAAGCTGAAGGAACTGAGGAAAAAATTCAGGCCTTGATTTGCAATATTGAAGGATTCTACTGGGAAAATATTAAATGACACAGGAAGCATCAAAAGAAGATGGAAGGAATACACACAGTCACTGTACCAAAAAGAATTGGTCAGCGTTCAACCATTTCAAGAGATAACATATGATCAGGAACCGATGGTACTGAAGGAAGAAGTTCAGGCTGCACTGAAGGCATTGGCAAAAAGCAAGGCTCTAGGAATTAATAGAATACCAACTGAGATGTCCAACAATACCAATTGAAATGTTTCAACAAACGGATACAGAGTAGATGGTGCCTACTTCTCTATGCCATGAAATTTAGAATACAACTACCTGGCCAACCAACCGGAAAAGGTCCATATTTGTACCCATTCCAATGAAAGGTGATCCAACAGAATGCGGAAATTATCTAACAATATCATTAATATCCCACACAAGTAAAATTTTCCTGAAGATCATTCAAAAGTAGTTGCAGCAATACATTTACAGGGAACTGCCAGAAATTCAAGCTAGATCCAGAAGAGGACTTCGAACGAGAGATATCATTGCTGATGTCAAATGGATCATGGTTGAAAGCAGAGAATACCAGAAAGATGTTTACCTGTCTTTATTGACTGTGCAAAGGCATTCAACTGTGTGGATCACAGCAAATTACGGATGATATTGTGAAAAATGGGCATTTCAGAACACTTGATTGTACTTTTGAGGAACCTGTACATAGATCAAAAGGCAGTCGTTCAAACAGAACAAGGAGATACTTCATGGCTTAAAGTTAAGTAAGCTATGCATCAGGGTTGTATTCTTTCACTATACTTATTCAATATTTATGCTAAGCAAATAATCCAAGAACCTGGACTATATGAAGAATAACACAACATCAAGATTAGAGAAAGGCTCGTGGACAACCTGTGATATGCAGATGACACAAACTTGCTTGCTGTAAGTGAAGAGGACTTGAGGCACTTACTGATGAAGATCAAAGACTACAATCTTCAGTATGGATTACACCTCAACATAAAGGAAACAAAAATCCTCACAATTGGACCAATAAGCAACATCATGATAAATGGAGAAAAGATTGAAGCTGTCAAGGATTTAATTGTACTTGGATCCACAATCAACATGCAATGGAAGCAGCAGTCAAAAAATCAAATGACACATTGCATTAGGCAAATCTGTTGCACAAGGCCTCTTTAAAGTGTTAAAAAGCAAAGATGTCACTTCAAGGACTGAGGTGCACCTGACCCAAGCCATAGTGTTTTCAATCATGTTATATGCATGTTAAAGCTGGATAATGCATAAGGAAGACTGAAGAAGAATTGATGCCTTTGAATTACAGTGTTGTTGAAGAATATTGAATATACCATGGACTGCCAGAAGAATAAATAAATCTGTCTTGGAAGAATTACAGCCAGAATGCTCCTTAGAAGCAAGCTAGGCAAGACTTTGTCTCATGTACTTTGGATATGTTATCAAGAGGGACTAGTGCCTGGGGAAAGACATCATGCTCGGTAAAGTACAGGGTCAGTGAAAAAGAAGACACTCAATGAGATGGATTGACACAGTGGCTGCAACAACGGACTCAAGCATAACAACAATTGTGAGGATGGGGTAGGAATGGACAGTGTTTTGTTCTGTTGTGTATAAGGTCGCTATGAGTCAGAACTGAGTCCACGGCACCTAACAACAGTCTTATTGTTTCCCCTTTGAATGTGACTTTCCCTTTTTCTCTAGCTGTTCTCAGGATTCTTTCTTTGTCTTTGTTTTTGTCAAGTGTGATTATGATATGTCTTGGTGACTTTCTTTTGAGTCTATCCTATGTGGGATTTGTTCAGCTTCCTGGATGGTTAGCTTTTTGTCTTTGTGATATTTGGGAAGTTTTCTCACTGTCAAATCTTCAACAGTCTTCTATGTGTTTTCCACGTTCTCCCCCAGTTCTGGAACTCTGATCATATGCAGTTTTTTGCTCTTGATTGTGTTTGATGTAATTCTTATGTTTTCCTCATTTTTTCTCTGATTTTTCCTCAAAGTGGCTTCCATGTATTTGTGTTCAATCTTGCTGATTATGCCTTCCATTCTTTCAAATTTATGCCTAAAACCTTCTATTGAGTTGTCCATTTTGGAAATTTTGTTGATTATTCTTTCAATTTTGTTGCTGCTTTTGTACGATTTCTAATCATTTATTTACTTTGACATTTTGTTCTGGTACTATTTTCCTGAATTCTCCTATTGTTTTTTTTTCTGTGTTTTCCTTGATTTTGGCTATGTTTTTGTTGTTTTTTTTCCTGTGTTTTTCATGATTTTGTCTATTTTTTCCTTGGTTTTGTCTGTTTTTTCCTGCTCTCTTTCCCAATTTCTTGGAAATCCCAAAATGTTAGTCTTTTAAATTCCATATAAGGTAGTTCCACTGCCTTTTCTTCTATCTAAAGGATATCTGATTCTTTGTTTTGATCATTGCTGGAGCCATCTTGACCTGCTTTTTTACATGTTTTGATATTATATGCTGTTTCTGAGACATTAATGTATTATTTTCTTTTTTTATTTGTTATATGGTCTTTTTTCTACCCCTTTTTTAATTTTGTTTTGACATGTCAGGGACGGTGGGCCAGGTGTGCTTTGCTGCTTACCTGTCTGTGGTTACTATAGCTCTCACCACTTTGTCTGGGTGGGCAGGGCAGCAGCAGGAAGGGGAGCCTACTTTGCTTTTCACTGGTTTAGTGAGCTGGCTGAGGGCTGACTGGGCGGGTACTGTCTGCCTTCTGATGTTGGTCCAGTGGTGTGGGAACATTCACAGCTCCTTGCCAGATGGGCAGGGGTGTCAGACAGGGCTCACTTCCTACCCTTCAACAGGTGGTCAAGTAGCAGGAGCGGGGGGGCAGTGTGGACCTGGAGAGGTGGCAGGCCTGAGCATCTGGGACACTCTAGCTGTGGTGGTGCTTCGGGGGCCAGTGGGAAGGTGAGGTAAGGCAGCATATGGGGCAGAATTGTGAGGGGTGGGAAAGCATGTTTCTCTGGTCACTAGTGCTCTGTTTCCTGTTGGTAGATTCATGAAGTTGCCTTCCTGTACTCCCTGTCCATAGTTGTTGCTGTTTTTTTCCAAGATGGCAACACTGTGCCATGTTAGTGGTAGAGGACATCCACTCCATATCTCTCCTTGTTTTCTATTTTCCATCAGTTTCTTCTTCCATTTGGTGTTTGATCTAGTTCTTTACACCTTCATTTGATGCTTTTGGTTCAGGGTTGATGTTTGTATCCGTTTTACTTAGTTTTCCAGGTCCTTGCTGCAGAGAGATGGCATGGTATGGCTGTCTAGGGTGTCATCACCTCTCAGTGATGTTTAATTCTTTAGAAAATATCCTGGACAAAATATTGGTAAAAGATTATCTTAAGAACAATCCTATATTATATAAAAGGTGGACTTAATAACCTAACAATATATCTTCATATCCAAATTTAAGCCATATTACATATCATATGCTTTCCTTTGGACAATTTTTAATCTAGATTTAAGAAAAATGAATAGAAATTTCAACACATGGAAAAACTACTGATGATGACTTTTATAATACGAACCATGAAAATATTTTCAGAGTAATAATAATTATTACAAAGTACTGCCTACTAGTTGTTAGTTACTAATTATTACTTTTTTCTTTTATTTTATACCCTTGTCAAGAAGTTGCCAAATTTCCAAATCTATAGATTGTGACATATAAAAAATGTGTGAAGCCTAGTTGTGTGAATCTTCCTGGACCTCAGTTTTCCTCCATTTGAAATAGAAGGAATTAGATTGAATGAGATCTCAGTTCCCTTCCTGGCTCTATATATAGTATCTCTCTACAGTGGCTCTGCTTGTGCATGTGAAGATAGATACCTAATGATTCCAGTGCCCAGTCAGCTAATAAGGTAGCACCATAGGTCCCCAAGGTTTTATCCAGAATATGCTAGGACTGAATTTTTTTCACAATTTCAGAAACCAGATTTTTTTGTTGTTGTTGTTAATTTTAAGAAGAAGTACTGCCTGAATGCTCCTTAGAAGTGAGGATGACTAGACTTTGTCTCATGTATTTTGGATGTGTTATCAGGAGGGAACAGTCCCTGGAGAAGGACATCATGTTTGGTAAAGTTGAGGGTCAGTGAAAAGGAAGATGACCCTCAATGAGATGGATTGACACAGTGGCTGTGACCATGGGCTCAGATATACAAAGATTGTGAGGATGACCCAGGTGGTGGTTTGTTCTGTTGTATGTAAGGCCGCTATGAGTCAGAACAAACTTGACACTTGACAACAAAACAAATACATTGCAAATACAGTGCATTATATAAGACCTCCAGAAAGTTCTGGGACAATTCCCCATTATCAAACACATTAACAATTCTTCAGCATCTTTATGATTACCCACATTAGATAGTAGTAAATATGTACTGTAAGTAGCTTCTCATCAATTCAGGTAAGTTGCTGTGGCTAAATGAGTTATAAAAAAAATCTTTTTTTTTTTTTAACTGCATTTTTAATTTCAGAATTGTAGAGAAGGGATTGTGATAACGTTTTCCACAATAATAACAATTCAGATATAATGTGATTGATAATTAGCATCCACCCTCCCCTGAAGTCCATTCTCAAATGGAGGAAAGTGGAGGAAAGCTCTTATCTGGGAAAGGGTGTGTATTTGCTGGTGGGTGCATGTGGGGCTTTCTCAGTCAGTATTTACTTTGTTGGTTCCAGAATAATTTTTACTATCTTTACTTTTGTATTTCTTTTTCTTTTTTTTTTTTTTTTTGGTGGCAATGCAAACATACAAACTGACTGAAAGAAAACTGAGTTTTATTAATTTTGCAATAGACCACATTTTAAGCTCGGCTGCTAACCTAGTGGTT
This sequence comes from Trichechus manatus latirostris, assembly GCF_000243295.1. Classification (NCBI taxonomy): domain Eukaryota; kingdom Metazoa; phylum Chordata; class Mammalia; order Sirenia; family Trichechidae; genus Trichechus; species Trichechus manatus. The sequence goes on from NW_004444177.1 coordinate 1,575,843, forward strand.
GATGGTTAGAATCCACCAACTGCTTCACAGGAGAAAAGACCTGGCAATCTGCTCCCCCAAAGATTACAGCCTAGAAAGCCTTATGGGGCAGTTCTACACAGTCAAATAGAATCACTATGAATTGGCATTAATTCAATGGTACACAGCAACAACACATTTTAAGCAATATAACTATTTAGACCTCATTTATTGAAGGGTTTTATAATGGGACCACTAGCAAGTTATAAACTCTATTGTGTAACGTGGGAATAAATGAAGACCACCCAAATGAGAACAAACAGAGGCTATTTATTCAGAGCTTGCTATATAGCAAGGGAGTTCGCCACCATTACTTGGTGTTTGTCAGAGAGTCAAAGGCAGGCAGGGGAGTGGGAAAGCTTTAGAGTGGGAAAAATGAAAGGCTTCAGGCATCTTCTGATTGGAGGCTGTTGGCAAGGGGAAGATGGAGTGGGCTACCTAGAAGCAGGGAGTCCTATGTGAGTGGTTGTTGTTGTTTTTATGTGCCATCTAGCTGATTCTGACTCATTGCAACCCTATATGACAGAGTAGAACTACCCCATAGGCTATAGCTTTTCCAGGAGCAGATCTCCGTGTCATTTCTCTGATAGTGGAACCACTAGTGGGTTCCAACTACTGACCTTTCAGATAGCGGCCACGCGCTTAACCATTGTGCCATCAGAGCTCCTTATGTGAGAGTTTAGGGGAGCATATTTCACTCTCCCTAGGTGGTCCTAAGTTGGAAGTGAGGGCAAAAATTAGGGAAGCTGGTAGTTTCCCAAGACCTGACCATTTTGTGCTGACTGTTGCAGAGGTTGTGGTTTGGCTTCCTGAGTTGGTTGCTGCAGAGGTTGTGGGTCATGGCTCTATTTTTATATATGGCCTGGTCATTGTCTGTTTGTATATTTAGCCTCTCAGTTCCAGTAAGTTCCATAAGGGAGTTCCAGTGGTAGCTCCAGAATTTCTAAAAAGGAAGAACTTAAAGGGGTAAGTTTACAGATGGAGAGACTAGGAGACATATTTTGAAGCTTCATTTGCTAGAACACACCCTGGCTTTACTTAGATAATTTGCTTATTTGGAGTGGCTTTGGCCTAGTACATGCTGGACACTAGGAAGCTGGTGGTAAAGGCTCCAGTGCTTCCTGTAGCACCACGGCTGGGAGATGCCTTCTTATGTTAAATTTAATTCATTCTTGTCAAGTAGCTGATATTAACGTTCTCAATACAGTTGAACATCAAAATGGTTCTAAGAAAAGTCAAGAATTTCAAATACTAAATAAAACATTCTCTTTTCACACAGAATTCTGTACTAATGAAGTACATTATCAAATAATTTGCTTTGCAGGTCTCAGGGAAGTTCTTGAGGAAATGATGAATGGAAAGAAGGGTGAAAGAATAGAAAGATTGACAAGAGAGATGGGCCAATGAGCTTCTGAATAACTTGAACAAAAACAAATACTTACTATGAAAATGAACTAATAGTCATACCAATTGATTTATACGATAGTCTACTCAGAATAAAAATAATGACATTAATCGTCAGAATAACTACATTTGAGGTTAGTGAAAAGAAAGGAAATCTCTGCAATGTCTAAAGTTAATGGCCTGCTCTTGCCCTGCTATCAGCTTTCTTCATTCAGAATACATATTTTTTCTCTTTCTCTCACCCTCCATGGACTATTAATATCTATATATCTATTGGATTACTTCACACATCATAGTAAAACAAAATTATCGTGTGAATATTACACCCATATGTTGAATACTCCCTGAAGTGCCTTTTTGGTGATTAGAGTGATATTTCATTTAGTATATGAAGATACTCATTTTTAAAATGAAGGATTTCTAATACACACAGCACCTAAATATATAATATCTTTTTATATTTTTCTAAAGACTTTCATCAGAGGCTTTCAAATCCCATTGTTACCTTGAGTTTATTTTCTATCTAAACCAAGTGCCTATGCCGAAGATCCAGATACAATGTAGCTTCCCACTGTGATTATTAGGAATTATGAAACGTTTAAGATTTTACCTTCTTGCAACCAAGAAGTTAGGCTGCCGCAGTTTCATGGATGCTAGCAGAAGACATGAAATCCTGAGCTGGAGACAAAAGACTTTATTACTCATTGTGCAGCAGACAGCTTGAGCATCCTATCTGCTGAGTTAGTGCCATGTGTCTCCTAAGCCCTCCAGGGTTGATGCATACATGTGCAGCAGGTGGTGTTGCAGGAGAGAACTCAACTTTGAGAACCCATTTTTTGGTGGGGAGAGGGGCAGAAATTATACCTGCATTTGTTCCAGAAGGGACGCTATTTCCTCATTAGGATGTTTGCTCTACAAACACCCTTGAGATGATAGAAACAAAAGGCAGCCAGTGCATCTGTTCACAAGATACATGGCTACATGGCAGGCCCATTGAGAATTAACTTTCAACAATATCTACCCCTTGTTTCTACACCATGTGTCTTTCTGATGAATTTCCCCATGAGTATGCCAATCCATAGGTCATTCTGACTAAGCTGACCAATAGACACCAGGACCAATTCCATTCAATTTGCTTCAAACAATTTAATTGTATTTAATTAAGCATTTAATTAAGGCTTTTATCAATAGGACTCCAAGCATTGGCATGAGGCAAACTTATAGTGACCTAAGCCATGTCCCCCAAAATCATGGTCTCAATCGAACAAGTCACATAAACCAGGAGTCACAAACTATTGTCCATGGTCCCACTGCCATGCCCATTGTTTTACATACGTATTTTCTATAACTGCTAAAAAAAAGAAATCAAACCCATTGCCATTGAGTCAGTTCTGACTCATATTGACCCTGTAGGATGGAGAAGAACTGCCCTATAGGATTTCTAAGGAGTGGCTGATGGATTCATACTGCCGACCTTTTGGTTAGCAGCCAAGCTCTTAACCACTGCACCACCAGGGCTCCCTATAACTGCTATCGCACTATAATAGCAGAAGTGGTGACAGAGAGCTTGTGGCCCACAAAGCCTAAAATAATTACTTTCTAGCTCTTTACAGAAACAGTTTGTCAAACCCTGCCATAAACCTTCAGAGTCTACGGTATGGTAGAAAGCTTGGTGGCTTTTTTATTCAGTGTCTGTGTTGCCCTTTTACCTGGCCTGGGGCATTAGTCAAGTACAGCAAGGTGTGTTATCAATTGCACAGACGTGGTCTTGACCCACAAGGAAAACGTCTAGAGCAGTTCTATCATCTATAACACCTTGGTTAGTGAGTTGAGGCGTGAATGCTTTCACGGGCTGAGGTGGTATCATTGATCACTTCAGCTAAAGTCAGGAAAAATTTCTTATGACATTTTCTAATTGTATGGCTTCCATTGTATGGATAATGGTCCATAAGATGTGCATAAATAACAATTGTGTTATCTCTCTGGGAAGCTTCTCTGAGTAGACTGGGATAGCTTCATTGTGAGAAATCTCCACGGTCATCTGAGGGCCATACTATTTACTGGTGTTATTTTCTTAACTACCTGAAGGTCAACTATGATAACCCCTAAGATGAAATTTGCTGTGTTTTGGGGAGAAAGGCAAATTACTTGGGTTCCACACAGGAAGCACAGTCCCAGGGTACAGGTTGACAGTCTCCAACGTGGCCCCTCAGCCTATTGTTAGGCCTTAGGGGTCCCAGTCCAGTTCTAATAATTGAGTATGATCTTGTGTTTGAGGAAATGCATGAGAGAAGTCCATCTAAATTGTCTTGTTTGTCCATGCCACCAGCAAGGTGGCATTCATACAACCTATGGACTGACTTAGAGACAGCTATGGGAATAGTGGTAGATAAACTTCTGGAGGTGTTGACAGGTGTTTTGATGTGTTTGGAGGTGTTGAAGAGTGCAAGAATGGGGCTTTTCCCTGATGTTTCCAATAGACTGCTCAGAAAGTTAAGGGGAAAAGTGATCATGGGCAGAACCTTCTGGTGGGAGACAGCTGATCGAGCAGTAGTTAAATTGAAGGTGATTGTCATGGTTTGGGACAGCCACAGGAAGCCTTTTCCTTCATCTGCTCCAGGGGCAGTACTTAAAAATGAATATTGTTATTGCCATTTCCCTCTCTTCCCAGGATCTAAGATATTCCATCGCTAGATACCAGGGATGTTGTTCTTTTCACTGCCACCAAATCGCGTATCCCATTTCAGAAGATATAACTTAGCCTTTTGGCCAGTTCCGTTCTCATATCTAGATCTTTTCTCAGGAAGGGTCAGGTGCATGACAAACATGTATCTATCAAACTTACGGAGTCCATTATATACCCAACTTTGGCTAATCAGGGCTAATGTAGAAAAACTCAGTGATCAGTGTCCTTAAACCAATGGTGGTTATCCTTGTGATTTAGAAACATGTCAGTCCATCAAGAGAATCCAGATGGCTGAACAAGAACTAAGTTTGAATTCCCTTCCTTTTGTCCCAGCTACCGTCCATAGATGTACCAGCCAGGCCAGCCTGGGGTGGCTGTTAGAAAAATGAAAGAAGCAGAAGCATCATGCCTAGAAATGATCAAGATGTAATTCTAGGTTTTCAAAATAGGCATATATAACCCCCTTCATCCTGATCATTACCCAGGAAGTGGTGAAATGAAATGGTTCCTTTTGAGAACCAGCTGTTTTAAATGATCAAATCGCCTTACTAAGATGTGTGAACCAGGAGATGGAAAGAAAGGCTGGCGGCGTGGAAAGACCATCAAAAATCTTGACTATAGGTCCGTTGTTGATTGACTTTTGCTATAAAAGGTACACCATCGCCTGACTGCAAATAGACCAGAAAGTTGAAAACATGGCAACAGTGGTGTGGCCAGGGTCACCTAGCTGGACTGGAAGAGCAACGCCTTAATCTGATATAGTGTTAACAACGTTGAAGCACAACTGGCAGCCTCACAAAGAGGTCAAATATTGGAGAGTCAATTTGCCAGGAATGGTGGGGCACTACTCCATGCAATGTTGCTTCCCTCACAAATGACAAAAAGCTAGGCCAGAAAAAATATATAACAAGGTTCATCGATGAGAGTTTTGGTCAGAGTTGTGAGAATGGCCTTGAGTTCTGCATAGTAAGAGGAGTGACCACGTCCATCTTCAGTTCTATATAGGAGGTGAGATTGAACAATCAAAGCAGCTCAGTGGATACCATCTGGTTTTGAGTCAGAGAATAAGGCCCAGGTGTTTAGGGTAACCTCTGTAAGTAGAGAGCCCTGTTGGGGCAGCAGCTTTGTTTTCATCTTAGAGTATGTGCTTTAAATGCAATCAACATTGCTATCACCACTTGCTGTTGAGTCAATTCCAACTTATGGCAACCCCATGTGTGTCGGAGTAGAACTGTGATCCCTACGGTTTTCAGTGGCCGATTTGTTGGAAGTAGATCACCAGGCTTTTCTTCCCAGGCACCGCTGGGTGGACTCAAACTTCCAACCTTTCCATTAGTAGCCGAGCATGTTAACTGTTTACAACATCCAGGGACTCCTAACAATCTGCTAAATAATAAGTAGAGAATAATTTTTTAAATATTTGCAAATCTTTTACCATAAATATGCATATCTGAAGACAGATATTCTGTAATTTTATGTCTAATTGACTCCATGGCAGTGAGTTTTAAGGACTTTTTAAGGGGAATTTTGTTTGGATCATCACTGTCTACTTACCACTAGTTGCTAGTAACAGTTTATTCATCCAACAAATGCAAATTTATAGTCTATGTCCTCTATGGTCCACATTTTTCATCAATCTGCTGTAAGCTTTTCCACCATATCACTGTCTAGCTCAGTGGTTTACCTTTGAGTGCTGCAGGAGGGCTTAAGAACAACAGTACCCTGCCCCAATTTCTACTACTGGGCCTTTTTGGCCTGTGTTCCCATGTCTTCATTCTTGTTTTTAAACTCTTTTGTTTTTTCCTCTCCTCTTTTATTTCATTTCCTTTTTCCTCTATGCTGAATACCTCAAACCATCTTTTTTCTTATTTTAATTGGTGATTGTAGGGCCTATTTTTCATTAGGAAAATCTATTATTTTAATGTGGCTTATACAGTCAGTGCCATTAAAGTATTAATACCCTTGGAAACTCATGCATATTCAACTTCTAGAACCCCCTGAGACCTGGGAGCAAGAACAAGTACATCTCTGACTTTCAGTGTCCACAGGAACAATTAGAAATAATATGATGAAGCAGGCATATTACAGCCCCCCTCACAAAATGCCTCAATGAAATTAACCCTTCACTACTCATTACAGCCAAATATATATTAAACATTTGAAATTAATTTGTTTCATATTTGATGAATTCTTGATACTTTAAAAAAAAAAGCGAACAAAAACAAAGAAAAAGATATGGTGACAACATATAGAGGACAGTAGCAAGTTCTCTAACCTTCCCATTCTGTTCCTCATTCCCGTGTTGGCGAGGGGCGGTGATATTTTGAAAATTATTCAAAGCTCTGGTTATACACTTTAATGTAAAATCTGTTTTATATTTTCCCTGGGGAAGGACTAAGTATTTGAATGACTCTACTTAAAAATGTATTGAGAGTTTATTTCCTATCTTCCCTAGATTATGTATTTTTTAAATTGATATAGTTGTTGAATCTTTGCTGTATGTGTTGTTAGGTGCCATCAAGTTGGTTCTGACTAACAGCGACCTTATGTACAACAGAACAAAACACCACCTGGTCCTGTACCATCCTCACAATCATTGCTATGTTTGAGTCCATTGTGTCAGTCCATCCCTTTGAGGTTTTCCTGTTTTTCACTGACCCTGTACTTTACCAAGCATGATATCCTTCTCCAGGGACTGGTCCCTCCTAATAACATGTCCAAAGTATGTGAGACGAAGTCTCGCCTTCCTCGCTTCTAAGGAGCACTCTGACTGTACTTCTTCCAAGACAGACTTGTTTGTTCTTCTGGCAGTCCATGGCATATTCAGTATTCTTCACCAACACCATAATTCAAAGGCTTCATTTCTTCTTTGGTCTTATTCATTGTCCAGCTTTCACATGTATATAAGGCGATTGAAAACACCATGGCTTGTGTCAGGCGCACCTGAATTCTCAAAGAGACATCTTTGCTTTTTAACACCTCAAAGAGGTCTTTTGCAGCAGATTTGCCCAATGCAATCTGATATTTGATTTCCTGACTGCTGCTTCCATGGGCATTGAAAGTGAATAGGATATGAAAAACGATCTAAAATCCTAATCAGACCATAGGTCAGGGCTTCTCTTAATACAATAAAAAATAGAATACTGCAGTACTAAAAACTTTATTCATTAGTCACCAGGGTGAATAAGACCTTGATCATAGAGGAGACTCTTTCCACAGAGACACTGAGATTTTCATGCCTGTTAAAGTTACTGTGGATTTCAGAGAGAAATCACGGCAATAAATCTGCAACTCACTGCATCGCAGGCTAAATACATTGAGCCTTTATTGCCATTGTTCATTTGACCCCTTTATCAAATTTTTTCCACCCACTTGCCAATATCACCTTGTTCTTATGTAAGCTGTGTTTCAGCCAGCTTAAACCTTCATAACAAATGAGGTGAAATCCATATAAGGAGGAATGTGAGACATGTTGAATTGAAATAGCTTGCCTCAGGAGCAACAAATTAGGTGTGGAACAAGAAATGGAACTCCAGAATGCATGTTTCCAGTCATTTCCTTCAGCTAGGAGCCAGCATCCTTCAATGAATCAATCAACATTTACTTATCTGTCCCCTGCAGCAGTCGTGCAATTTGTTTTCAAAAATCATTGAACCACTAGCAGTTTATCCACTCTGCACAATATACACAGCTTCTCCTATCTACCAGGGTTACCCCCTCTTGGCTACATTCAACTTTTTATTTTTTACTGCTCCTGATTTCAATAAGCAGAGAATATATACGCTGGCCTAGGGAAATTACTTTTTCCATATAATTGTCTCATATTTAAATATCTATGTGAGCCTCTCAAAAAATAGACTGGAAAAGATGCAACATAGATTTTCCCCCAGTTTTTTTGTTTTTTTAAAAAGCTGTCTTATAAATGAAGTCCCTGGGTGGAGCAAACGGTTAATATGCTCAGCTGCTAGCTGAAAAGTTGGAGGTTTGAGTCTACCTAGAGGTGCCTCGGAAGAAAGACCTGGAGATCTACTTCTGAAAAATCAGCCATTGAAAACCCTGTGGAGCACAGTTCTACTCTAACACACATGGGGTCACAGTGAGTTGGAATCGACTTAATAGAAACTGGTTTTACTAGTTTTTTGTTTTATATATGACATGCCCTTAGAAGTAATTAACACTGCTTTTGTCTTCTTCTTTAGACTTGTTGCCCCTCACCACCTCCAACTCCAATGAAATCTGTGACAAAGTCAGTATGTCTGTGCCTTGGTTTCTATCCCAGCACCTCAGATGCATGGAGGGTCCTGACAACAGCTTCCTTTTCTTCACCTTGATCTCATGATAAGTGGCAGGCAGGACTCCCTTTACCTGTGGACCAAGCAATCCTGCAAGTCACGATGCTGGTGTTTAGTACTCCTTTCCTCTTCTTCAGCAACACTGTGACCTTCTACAAGTGTCCTAAAATAACTTCACTCTCCTTATTTGCAAATTCAAAGTACTATTTCCTGCCTCACTTAGTGTTCACAAAATTATTGTTCCTTCCCATTTATTCAATCCTCCTCTTCTTGCTTTTAGGTGATTTATCTGTATGAGAGACTACATAATATCTGCTAGTTTGTGAACTGGGCCAAAGAAATTAGAAGTGAGGGCCAGCACATAACTTTGAGTAAGTGAGTGGGAGATAGGGAGGGACGGAGGAAGGGAGGTAGACAGACAGAGACAGACAGATAGATGTTGTTGTTTGTCCTCGAGCCAATTCCAACTCATAGTGACCTTAGGACAGAGGAGAACTGCTCTATAGGGTTTCCAAGGTTATAAATCCTTACGGAAGCAGACTGCCACATCTTTCCCCTGTGGAGTGGCTGGTGGGTTTGAAACACCAACCTTGTGGTTAATAGCTGAGTACTTAAACACTGTGCCACTAGGGCTCCTTAAAATTCAATTTTGCAATTTTGCAGTTGGTTTTTTTTACTTGTCTCTCTGTGTTCTTGTGCCACCATTGCTACATTCTGGCTCTCTTTTGGATAAATTAAATATATTTTCATATCCCATTTTATTTCCTCTATTATGATTCTTAGCTATACATTTTATTATTTCTAGTGGTCTCCCTAGGACTAACAATATGAATCCTTAATTTTTCAAAGATCATGTAGAGTCAATATTTTAGCATTTTACACTTTGTACATCACACTTGACACTTCACATATCATAATTCAGACTTGGAGTCCCTGGGTGGTACAAATAGTTAATGCACTCCGCTACTAACTGAAGAGTTAGAGGTTTGAGTCTGCCCAGAGGTGCCTTGGAAGAAAGGCCTGGTGATCTACTTTTGAAAAATCAGCCGTTGAAAGCCTATGGAGCACAGTTCTACTCTGACACACATGGAGTTGTTTTGAGCTAGTCAGATCAACGGCAATTGATTTATTTTTACTGGTTTAATTCACACTTACTACTTTTCTCTCCACTCCTGAAACTTTTCACTCTCCACTTCACAAAAGAAACAATATTACAAGAATATAACTCCACTTACTGTCCCACTCCATTATATACGTTATTCCTGCCATATCTTTAACTTCTGTACATGTTGTAAATCTCACCTTAAAACATTGGTTTTTGTTTTAAAGTGTTTTTTTTTTTTAAGTAAATTAGGAGATGGAAAAAGTCTTTTATAATTTTCCAAAATACATACCATTTCCAGAGCTTTTCATTCTTTTCTGAAGATCCAGGTTTTTAACTTGCATCATTTTCCTTCATATTGAAGAACATTGTTTAGTATTCATTATAGTTCAAGTCTTTCTCATTGCCACTGAGTCAATTCCAACTCATAACAACCCATAGGACAGAGTAGAACTGCACCATAGGGTTTCCTAGGCTGTAATCTTTACAGAAGCAGACTGCCACATCTATCTCCTGTGGAGTGACTGGTGGGTTTGAACTGCCAACCTTTTGGTTAGTAGCAGAGGGCCTAACCATTACACCACCAGGGCTCCATTTCAAGTCTACTGATTGAAAACTTTTTCAGCTTTCGTTTATCTGGAAATATCTTCATTTCATTATTATTTCTGAGGATAGTTTACTGGATGTTGAATTTTGCGTTGGTGTTTCCTTTATGTTTCAGAACTTTAAAAATGTAATTTCGTCATCTTCAGGCCTCTTTTACTTCTGATAAGAATTTTAACAGTCATTTATATCATTTTTCCTTTTATGAAATGTGTCATGTTTTCCTCTAGCTGGTTTTAAGATTTTATCTTGGAAAATGATATGCCTGCTAGTGTTTCCTTTGTGTTTATTCTGCTTGGGTCTATATGGGGATGTTTTAAAACAAATTTGAGAACATTTACTACTATCCTTTTTTCAAATACTTTTTCTCTTGCACTCTCACTGTCTTGTTCTGGAGCTCAAAATATTTCTGGAAAAAAAAGTCACAATGGCATAAAACAAAGAGCATCTTTTTTTTTGTTTAAAATGGGAAAGCAGGTCAAATGGAACTCACCTGGCTAAGCTGACCTTCAGAATTTGGACTACAGGTTCCAAACTGCCAGTTTGGCTCAAGTCTGTTCACATGTTTTCTCATTCTCTTAGGATCATTGACTACCTGGGACACATTCTTCTTGTGGCAGTTTACAGGAGTGCAAGATGGCTAGTCAGAACTGCAAGCAAGTTTAGAGATTTTTTGCTTATACTTCATTGGCTAAAGCAATTTGCACGACCAAATCCAACATCAATGGGCAGAGGTATATATACTCTGCCTACTTTACTTCACTGCAAGGTACATGGAGGAGAAGATAGTAAAACATGATGGATAATAATAACAATAATCCAATCTACCATGATGGGACATTCCTGTATGTTGAAAGAAAATCCTGTAGTAAAGCAAGGCAGAGAAACCAGAGTCATCTCTGTTCTACTCAGTGAACTGATCAAAAACTTGGAACTTAAGATGAATCATATCTTGAAAACCTAGCAAATAAAGGCACGAGTAATATCAATTAATGCCAATTCTATTAATCATGCAGTGGAACCTGATCCGGTACACTAAAATGTGACATTTGTGAAGAAATCAATAAACTTGTCTTTATTCTTTTCATCCTCATTTAAGACTTGGAATAATTTTGGTAGCAGGAAAATATGGGGTAGTTTTTATTTTTAATTTTTTTTCCAAGCTGAAGGTAGTTGTGCTTTAAAAGTTGTGACTTAAATCTGTATTTTAAAATTTGAGGTAGTGCTAAATTAGAATACCAAAATGATCTCTCAATATATTTGCATATAATAGAATATAGGATGTAGACAAGCCTTTGTTTCTTAAAATACAGAATTGCGATGTTGACTTTTCAAATGTTTAGAAAAGAGAAGTTTGTGTTCTCCATTTCTTTGTATTCTGAATATATTAAATAAATTTCAAGCCCAGTCAAATTTTCCAATTTTTCTCTAAAAATAAAAGTTCTAAACCTATGAGTTGAATTTAGAAGTAAATTGTTTGATATTTTACTCAGGCTCAAACGTTTCTAAAAATATTAACAATCTTCATCAGTATTCATATCTTTCCCATCTAAGAAATGAAATTTTATGTCATTATTATATGCTAATATAGGGAAAAAATTTAACATAGTATAGATTCATTCTTTGGCACTAGCTGAAACAAATATTAGTTCAGACATCTTTTTTTTTCACAATAGCTTTTATGGTATAGGCTATCAGTTCAAAAATATATTTGAAATAAGGTATGTTATTTGTTGAATAAAAGCAAGAATTCAATAATTCAAGTCCTATATTTATCTTCTCAGAGTAACTTGATGTCAGTAAAAGGCAGATTTATGCAAGCACATTTAACCAATAATAGTGGATTTCAACATCTTTAACTCATTTTTGGAGAAAGACTGCATGTAATTCAAGAAAAATAATTTTCACATGAAATACTTTAGAGAACAACACACAAACACGCATCCAAATTTTGTTTGACATTTCTACGCCTTTTACACAAATATCAGAAATGTTTACATAAAATTTTGAAAGACTTTTATTTTCACCAAACACTCATATGCTTTAGCTTAAACAAACTAATAACAAAAATCATAAAATCTGTGTTTTTCGTGAGAGAAAAGGATAGAAATGAGGGAGGGAGGGCCATTTAATAAGAGACATAAAAATTATTTCTCTTGTGGAGAAAAATGTTCTTAACTCTCAAAATGTTTAAAAAAAATTTTAGATGAGTAAAAAGTGTGCAGTTTCTCAGATATGTTAATAAGTAATAAAACCTAGGAAGAGGATTTACATTTTCCAAAAACAGAATTATATTATCCTGGCTATTCAAATGCATTAAGCGAGCACTTAGATTCTTTTTTCTTTGTGCTCAATATTTTAAAATGTAGATCTTACTAATGCTTGAAGTCTTAACTTATTTGGTAATACAAGAAAATGTTTTATTCAGTCTGGAAATGTGAATAGTGTATTAGCTTGATAAAAAATATCAAAACATTTCACATTATACATTATGTTTTCATAGCATGTTGCCAGATGTTAAATAACAACCACTAACAAGAGATAGAAAGATTTTCTGGATTTTAATACCTGTTTTCTAAGTTATGATTCTTCTTGACCAGAATATTTTTTCTTCTGTCTGCAGATGGACTTGATTATAGAAGACAATGGCAGAATGGTTTCAGAGTATATGTTTTGAGAACACAGTGGTTATTAATGATATTAATACTTTCTTAATAACTTGTTAAGTGCAGTATGTTGAGCACTGTTCTAAATACTTTCATGCATTAATTCATGAATTTGCTGTATGTAGTGGATGCCCTGGTGGCACAGCAGTTAAACACTCGGCTGCTAAACGAAAGGTTGGTGGTTCAAACGTACTAGTTGCTCTGCAGGAGAAAGATGTGGCAGTCTGCTTCTGTAAGTTGACTATGAGTCAAAATTGGCTCAATGACAAGAGCTTTTTTTTTTTCTTTTTAGTGGATGCCATGCTACACTGCCTAGCTTTTCAGGACAGGGGCACTCATCGCTATCAACAGATGTTGATATGCTGACTGCTCATAGCTGAGTCCATCTTCAGGAGTTTCTCATTGCCACACCCAGTGTTGCACAATCTCACCATGACTAGCTGATGAAGAGTACAAAGGTCTGAACCTCGTTTCAATTAGAGACATTGCTGAAGGGTCGCTGGTCATCTCAGCTCCAGAGCTCCCCATATAGTAGGCTGAGGCCTCTGTTACCACTGCATCACAGTTCGGCTACTCCCTCCTCCCAATTCTGTTTTCTTCTCTTCTTCAGAATTGATTTCCTGAAAGTTGTTGTTGTTAGCTGCCATCAATTCAGCCCCTGTCATGGATTGAATTGTGTCCCCCCAAAATGTATGTATCAATTTAGCTAGGCCATGGTTCCCAGTATTATATGATTGTCCACCATTTTGTCATCTGAGGTGACTTTCCTCTGTGTTGTAAATCCTACTTCTATGATGTTAATGAGGTGGGATAGGTAGCAGTTGTGTTAATAAGCCAGGACTCAATCTACAAGATTGGATTGTGTCTTGAGCCAATCTCTTTTGAGATATAAGAGAGACAAGTGAGCAGAGAAACATGGGGACCCCCTACCACCAAGAAAGCAGCACTGGGAGCAGAGCTCATCCTTTGGACCTGGGGCTCCTGCACAGAGAAGCTCCTAGTCCAGGGGAAGATTGATGACAAGGATCTTCTTCCAGAGCTGACAGAGAAAGCCTTCGCCTGGGGCTGATGCCCTGAATTTGGACATCTAGCCTACTAGACTGTGAAAGAATAAACTTATGTTTGTTAAATCAATCCACTTTTGGTTATTTCTATTATGGCAGCACTAGATGACTAAGACAGCCCCTGACTCATGATGGCCCCATGGCCAGTCAGATAATATGATCCATAGAGTTTTCATTGGCTGATTTTTGAAAGTAGAGCACCAGGTCTTTCTTCCTAGTCTTAGTCTGGAGGCTCCGCTGAAACCTGTTCAGCATTATAGCACCATTCAAGTCTCCACTGACAGACAGATGGTTGCTGCTATGGATGAGGTACATTAATCAGAACCTAACCTAGCAGCGGCATCACTAGGGGTATGTGGCACTTGTGGACCACCCTGGGTGACACTGTCAGAGGGGGTGACAGTGTATAAAACTTTTGTGTGATGTTTCAGCAGAAATTTATTATTTTTTATAAAAATATCCCTGTAGTTAGCTATAACAACAAACACTTTTCATAAGCCCAGCTTACATGTACCAGAATACCTACAAGGCTAAAACTCTATGCTAATTTACTTTTTGAACATTCTAATGTGCTTCTATCAGTGTTGTGATTATTACTCAACTACAATGATGCTTAGAATCATGTTGTTTCGTTTGCACATGCTACAAGCATGCACTGTTGTTTTCGTTGCTGCCCGTGTTTTTATAGTCACTGATTTTGTCAAATTTTTTGGTGTTTAACCACAGCATTGTGGTAATTAGTATTGTGAACCTATAGCAATATCTTTTTTGAGAATAAAGTAGTAATTGAAGGAAAAGGAGAAAAATTAAAAAACGCTTCTGCTCGGTTACTAATAATGTTGTAATTCAATGTAGAAAGATTTTACAAAACAACTTTGTTGCTAGTATTCATATAATCTAAGAAATTTTACATTTAAGCAATTTACAACTATATCACATATTATTTTATGATTAAAATTGATAAACTTTACTAAGGATTCTGTATGGTCTGGTATGGGACGAGGTCCATGGGGGGGGTCACATCATGAGTTACCTCACTGGGTGACACCAACCTTAGTGATGCCACTGTAACCCAGGTCTCCTGCATGGCAGATGAGAATTCTACCACTGATCTACCATTCCCCAGTAAAACCTGTGTATGTGAATAGCCATCACAGAATCTGTTTCCTGAAAAAGCTAACCTAAACAAAGCATGACAGTTAATTCCAAGTAATGTAAACTAGGAGCAATTGATGGAATTTACAAGGAAGCAGATCTCAGGTCGGTATACGGTGAAATTCTCCAATAATTATGAGATTATCTTAAAATGGCATGAACAGTTTTATAAGAAAATAAACTTTCTGCTGCTTGACAGGAACAGTTGTTACAAGAGGGGATAAATGTACCCCTAGGAGTATGCAAAGATTTTTCAGTGTAATTGTAATTATGTAGAGTATTAATAAAAATTATTAAAAATAATGTTTGATGATAGATTCCTATGTGTTTTGGCCAAAGTAGTACACATAATTCATCAGTATTGCTATTAACAAAAACCTATTGTTGTGGAATTGATTTTGACTCAGAATTGATTTTGACTCATAGAAACCCTGTAAGACAAAGTAGAACTGCCCCATAGGCTTTGCAAAGCTGTACATCTTTATGGAAGCAGATTGCCACATCTTTCTTCCACAGAGCTGCTGGTGGGTTTGAATTGCCAAGCTTTCAGTTAGCCACTGCTTCACCAGGGCTCCTTGCTATAACAAAAGCTCTCCTCATATCATCTGTGCATTTGGAAAATTGGAACAGGATTGGCACTACTGCCTGCCTCATCCTAGCAGTAAATAATCATCATTAACTTATACATGAATTAATGGAAAACAAAAAAAAAAAGGATATATAGATAAGAGATACAGTCATGAAAAATTGTACTTTTGGTTTATAAGAAGGAGCTCTGGTGGTGCAAACGGTGAAGTCCTCTGCTACTAACTGAAAGGTTGGCAGTTCAAACCCACCAGAGAATCTGCAGTAGAAAGACCTGGCAATCTGCTTCCGTAAAGATTACAGCCAAGAAAACCCTATAAGGAAGGGTCACTATGGGTTAAAAATGAGTTGATGGTACTTAACAACACAACAACAATGAATTAAAAAAATTCTAATGTCAAAATTAAAGTAAAATGAAATGTTAAGTACCTATGTTGCTTGATCAATTCTGTCTCAGTAGCCAATAGCAATGGAAAATCAATCCAGAAAAAAAAAATTTAATCTTTAGTCTTATTGGTCACAGGAATTTGGGAACAGGCATACCTCATTTTATTGTGCTTCACTTCATTGTGCTTCACAGATAAATTGTGTTTACAAATTGAAGGTTTGTGGAAACCCTGCATAAGCACCATTTTTCCAAAAGCATGTGCTCACTTTGTGTCTTTGTGTCATATGTTGGAAATTATCACAATATTTCAAAGTTTTTCATTATTAATATATCTGTTATGGTGATGTGTGATCAATGATCTTTGGTGTTACTATAGTAATTGGGGCTCCACGAACCTCATCCATATAAGATGGTGAAATTAATAAATGTTGCTCCACCAACTGACTGGTCCCTGTCTCTCTCCCTCTCCTTGGGCCTCCCTATGCCCTGAGACATGACAATATTGACTTTAGGCCAATTAATAACCCTACAATAACCTCTAAGTGTTCAAATGAAAGGAAGGGTTGCACGTCTCTCACTTTAAATCAAAAGCTAGAAATGATTAAGCTTAGTGAGGACGGCATGTTGAAAGCCAAGATGAACCAAAAGGTAGGCCTCTTGCACCAAACAGTTGGCCAAGTTGTGAATGCAAAGGAAAAGTTCTTGAAGGAAATGAAAAGTGCTACTTCAGTAAACACATGAGTATAAGAAAGTAAAACAGCCTTGTTGCTGATACAGAGAAAGTTTTGGTGGTCTAGATAGAAGATCAAAGCAGCCACAGCATTCCCTTAAGCCAAAGCCTCATCCAGAGCAAGGCCCTAACTCTCTTCAGTTCTGTGAAGGCTAAGAGAGGTGAGGAAGCTGCAGGAGAAAACTTGGAAGCTAGCGGAGGTTAGTTCAGTAGGTTTAAGGAAAGAAGCTATCTCCATAAGATGAAAGTGAAAGGTGAAGCAACAAATGCTGATGTAGAAGCTGCAGCAAGTTATCCAGAAGATCTAGCTAAGATAATTGACAAAGGTGGCTACACTAAACAACAGATTTTCAGTGTAGATAAAACAGCCTTATATTGGAGAAGATGACATATAGGACTTTCATAGCTAGAGAGAAGAAGTCAGTGCCTGGCTTCAAAGCTTCAAAAGACAGGCTGATTCTCTTGTTAGGGTGATAACGGTGTGGGGGCAGTGTCTGACCTCCTCCAACCCCACAAGGGGGATGGAGAACCAAGAACAACAGCACAAGGCTGACTCCCATGAGGCAGAAGCCAGACAAGCCTCCTCTCCACACCATCTTCACTAATTCTGACACCAACCATCCTTCAGGCAGCACTCTCTACTTCTCCACTTGGTTCGATAATTCATTGCAATGGTCACACAAAACTCAAAGACCATACTCACAATTATGGGGTTTTTTATAAGGGAAGTAACAGGTTACAATTCAGGCTCAGGAACACTCAGGATACAGTTCTTTCAACAGGATGGCCTCTCCCCAGCTGTTCTTGCAGGTTCACCTCTCCCTGGCCCGACCTCTGCCCAAAGGCACTCAACTTTCTCTCTCCATGGTTGTGGGAGCCCACAGCACCATTTTCCTGCTGCTGGGTCTCTCCTGCTTGTCTTCGCCTTCCCTGGTGGTGGTGGTGGGCCCCTCCTTCCTGTTCTGGCATTGGCTCTCTTTTAAGGCAAAACTGACCAACCCTCCTGGTAGGCCACAATTACTGTATCACAGAATCACCTGGGTGGGAGCTACAGCTCATGGCTAGAAAGGCCACATATAAAAGTAATTAATTGCACCACAGGGGCTAATACTCATTTACCATTCCAAAAGTCCTAGGGCCCTTAATAATTATTCTAAATCTACTCTGCCTGTGTACTATAAATGGAACAACAAAGCCTGGATGACAGCATATCTGTTTACAACATGGTTTACTGAATATTTTAAGCCCACTGTTGAGACCTACTGCTCAGAAGAAAAAGATTCCTTTCTAAATATAACTTCTCATTGACAATGCACCTGGTCACCCAAGAGCTCTGATGGAGATGTGCAAGGAGAGTAATGTTGTTTTCATGGCTGCTAACACAACATCCATTCTGCAACCCATGGATCAAGGAGTGAGTTCAACTTTCAAGTCTTACTATTTAAGAAATACATTTTGTAAGACTACTGCTATCAAAGATAGTGATTCCTCTGATGGATCCGGGCAAAGTAAATTAAAAAACCTTCTGGAAGGTTGAGAATTTAGAGGGTTAATATGTTGTGGGGTTGTTAACCAATGTCATAAAACAACATGTGTGCTACTGTTTCATGAGAAACTATGTGTTCTGTAAGCCTTCACCTGAAGTACAATAATACATATATATATATATATATATATATATATATATATATAACCTTCTGGAAAGGATTCACCATTCTAGATGCCATTAAGAACATTTGCAATTCATGGGAGGATGTCCAAATATCAACATTTACAGGAGTTTGGAAGAAATTGATCCCAACCCTCAAGGATGACTTTGAAGGTTTCAAGACTTCACTGGAGGAAGTAACTACAGATGTGATGGAAACAGCAAGAGAACTAAAATTAGAAGTGGAGCCTGAAAGTGTGACTGAATTACTGCAATCTCATGATAAAACTTTAATGAATGAGGAGTTGCTTCTTATGGATGAGCAAAGAAAGTGGTTTCTTGAGACGGAACCTACTTCTGGTGAAGATGCTGTGAACATTGTTGACATGACAACAAAGGATTTAGAATATTACATAAACTTAGTTGATAAAGCAGCAGCAGGGTTTGAGAGGATTGACTCTGATTTTGAAAGAAGTTCTACTGCGGGTAAAATGCGATCAAACAGCATCACATGCTGCAGAGAGATCTTTTGTGAAAGGAAGGATCAATCAATGTGGCAAACTTCATTGTCGTCTTATTTTAAGAAATTGCCACGGCCACCCCTACCTTCTTCAGCAACCACCACTCGACAACAACATCGAGGCAAGACCCTCCACCAGCAAAAAGATTATGACTTGCTGATGGCTCAGATGATGGTTAGCATTTTTTTTTTTAGCAATACAGTATTTTTAAATTAAGGTATATACATTGTTTTTTAGATATAATGCTATTGCACACATAATAGACTACAGAATAGTGCAAACATAACTTTTATATGCGCTGGGAAACCAAAAAAAAGAAATCATGTGACTCGCTTTATTGCTATATTTGCTTTATTGCAGTAGTCTGGAACCGAACCCACAATGTTTCCAAGGTATGCCTCTACATTTTTCTTTACGAGTTTTTTTTTTTTTAAACTTTTTTGTTGTTGTTGCTGAGAGCATACCCATCAAAACATATACCAGTTCAGCTGTTTTCTACATTTAAAATTCAGTGATATTGATTACATTCTTCACATTGTGCAACCATTCTCACCCTCCTTTTCTGAGTTGTTCCTCCCCCATTAACATAAATTCACTGTCTACTAAGGTTCCTGTCTAATCTTTTGAGTTGCTATTGTCACTCTGATCCCATACAGACAGTTCTTAAAAGAGCACAATGCTCAAGGCAGACATTTGTTACTAGTTAAGCTATACTATTGTTTGGTTTTAAGAAGACTTAATTGTAGTGAAATCACATTGCTGTTGTTGTTGTGTACCATCAAGTTGGTTCTGACTCACAGAGAACCTATAGGACAGAATAGAACTGCCCCATAGGGTTTGCTAGGCTGTATTCTTTATAGAAGCAGATTGCCAGATCTTTCTGCTGCAGAGCTGCTGGTTGGTTTGAACTGCCAACCTTTTGGTTAGCAGCTGAGCACTTAACCAATGAGCACCAGAACGCCTTGATAAAATCATAGGGTAATCAATAAAGCGTTTTCAAACATAAAAATATACAACGTAATATAGAATTCTGTGGCAAAATTGGAATGAAATGCACATTTAAGGCAAAGAAAAATAATGTAAAGTAGCAACTGTTATGTCAATTTGTTCATGTATATTTTCAACCTATGACACAGGATATAAAATCATTATGGTATTGAGATTTCATTAGGTAAATTTTAAAAAAATGTACATAGTTATTTAGTGGATTCTTTTAATTTTTAAAACTCTAATATATGCAGATCTAGATATTACATCCTTTGCAACTAGTTTAACTTAAAAAAAAACTTTCTAATTGCAACTTAACATTGTGTAAGAGAATATATAATTTTTCAAAATTATTTTAGGTGTTAAGCAAGCAAAAATATTCCGCCAAACAAGATCACTCAAAATTGTCTTTCTACTATAAGTTCAGTGATACTCTCTTTTATTTTCTAGAAATAACTCTAATCCAACCTTGTGTGGTGAGCACCCATTCATGATGGAAGAGAATTAAAAAAATATATATGCATATATAAATTGTAAATATACAGATATCAAATTTATAAGTACATATATATTAAATCATATGTATACATACATATTAAATCATATATTATATATATATATGTGTGTGTAGTTAGGTGCTGTAGAGTCGGTTCAGACTCATAGCAGGCCTATGTACAACAGAACAAAACACTGCCCAGTCCTGGGCCATCTTGACAATTGTTGCTGTGTTTGAGCCCATTGTTGCAGCTACTGTGTCAATCCATCTCATTGAGTGTCTTCCTCTTTTTCGCTGACCCTCTACTTTGCCAAGCAAGATGTCCTTCTCCAGGAGCAGGTCCCTCCTGATAACATGACCAAAATACATGATATGAAGTTTCACCATCCTTGCTTCCAAGGAGCACTCTGGCTGTACGTCTTCTAAGACAGACTTGTTTGTTCTTTTGGCAGTCCTTGGTATATTTAATATTCTTCACCAACACCATTATTCAAAGGCATCAATATATATATCAGTTGAAGAATATATATACATATATATTATATTATTATTAGCAATGGAAGAGGTAACACCTCCTGGAAAATCAGGAGGTAATAAGGAATGTTAAAAGTTGGAAGCGGTTCACAGTCAGTAGGTAATTTAGGAATGTTCTCTCCCCGTTAATGCTCTGACCTTTTCAAATCCATGACAGTTCTGCATCAGCCCGCTGCTCATTTTGTCAGTCCTGAAAAAGATACAATGAAAAAGTTTAATGAGACTCATATAAATAAAAATTATCATTAAATAAACATCATATTAAATGGTCTGCTTGTGTTTTATATATGCCATATCATCAAGTTTCACTTACCCAAAGTGGGCGGGGTGGGGGTTGGTGTGGAGAAGGAGGAGGGGAAAGAACAGCAATGTTTTGAGAGAGGTGTTTTTCTTATTTTACAGATGAGGCAATTTAAGTAATCTGTTACCTCAAAATGTCAAATTTGAGATCAGATTCCAGTATGTTGGATTACAAATGTCATTTTCTTTCTATAAATAATTCTGCACTAGTCGCCCTTGCTCCTTTTTTCCTCCTGTTTCATGTCCTCATGTCTTATTAACTAATGAGAACTCATGATACCGTTTAGACTCACATTTCCTGGGTGTTTTTTCTCTCAAAAGAAGAGGGAAGGATTTTGTGAGATGATTTTCCTTAGATCCAAGACTGCAGCTCTATTATTCCTTCCCAGCCAATAGATGACTTTGACTTGAACTTGTGAAAAATACGTTCCATCAGATGGCTGTTTCCTTCCAGTGAGTAAGTACATAAGAACCTACTAATGTAACCCTTCAGATATTAATGCATGTTATGCTCAATTAAAACAATCTGGCATTCTTTGTCCTTATAATTGACCCTCCTCAGAAAAAATACACTTTGCTAAAGGTAAAATACTTTATGGATCATACGACTCTTTTGAATATTTGACCACTTTACATTTGTGGTACCTGTCCTTAATTATGATGGAATTTTTATGATGGTAATAAATATTTATGACTTTTCATGCAATAATTTTAGATTTTTCTAACATGAAATTTTTTTCTTTTTTTTATTGTTGCAATTAAATGAGGTTTACATTTCAAGTTAGTCTCCCATATAGAATTTTTTTTAACATACGTTGTTATGAGAACCCAACCGCTCACCCCATTCTGCGACAGCACACTCCTCCCCTCCACCCCTGATTCCCCATGAACATTCAACCATCTACCAGCTCTCTCTGCCCTCCCATCTCACCTCTGGACAGAAGCCGCCCCTTTGGTCTCTTATATCTACTTGTCTAAGAGGCACATTCTTCACACGTAACACTTTATGTCCCACAGTCCAGTCCAATCCCTGTTTGAAGAGTTGGCCTTGGAAATTGTTTTAGTTCTGGGGTGATGGAGACACCAGGGGCCATG
>NW_004444177.1:1601963-1603676 GCF_000243295.1 Trichechus manatus latirostris
GTAAATATTTATTATAGTTATGTCCTCCTGGTGTATTGACCCTTTAATCATTATATAGTGCCCTGCCCTTCCTTATCTTTTGTGGTGGATTTTACTTTAAAGTCTATTTTGTCAGAGATTAATATTGCCACTCCTGCTCTTTTTTGAGTGTTGTTTGTTTAATATATTTTTTCCATCCTTTGAGTTTTAGCCTGTTTGTGTCTTAAGTCTAAGGTGCATCTCTTGTAGGCAGCATATAGATGGATCATGCTTTTTTTCCAATCTGCCAACCTCCATCTCTTTATTGGTGCATTAAGTCCTTTTACATTCAGTATTAATTATTGATAGGTAGGAGTTTAGTGCTGTCATCCTGATATCTCTTTTTGTGTGTTGTTCACAGTTTCTTTGTTCTCCTCAATTTTCTGTGCTGAGTCGTTTTTCTGTATGTATTTTTTTTCCATCTTTTTCTTTGTTGTAGATATTCTGTTTGCTGGGTCTTTATGTTTTTCTACTTTTTGATTTTGATTTGGAGGATTATTAGATTCCTTTGTGTTTACCTTAATATTTACCCCTATTTTTCTAAGCTTATACTAGTCTTTTATTATTTTATATCGCCTTAACTTCCCCTCCATATAGAAAATCAGTGTCTCCATTTTTTAAGTCCCCCTTCTTTGTTTTAATATTATTTTGTTTTTTAACATATTGATATCTGTTTCCCTATTTTCAATGTTTTAGCTTTGATGTAATTTCGATTTCCGTATCTGAGTCAATCTCTGGTTGCTCTGTCTTGTGTTCTAGTCTTGCGTTGTTAGGTGGTGTGATTGATTATCTAACCATATGACTCCCTTTAGTATTTCTTGTAATTTTGGCTTGGTTTTTGCAAATTCCCTAAACTTCTGTTTATTTGGAAATGCCTTAATTTTGCCATCATATTTGAGAGACAGTTTTGCTGGATGTATAACTCTTGGCTGACAGTTATTTTCCTTCAAGTCTTTAAATATGTCATCCCATTGCCTTCTAGCCTTCATGGTTTCTGCTGAGTAGTCTGCACTCATTCTAATTGACTCTCCTTTGTAGATGACTTTTCTTTTATCCCTAGCCACTCTTAAAATTCTCTCTTTATTTTTGGTTTTGGTAAGTTTGATTATAATATGTCTTGGTGACTTTCTTTTGGGGTCTGCCTTATGTGGGGTTCGATAAGCATCTTGGATAGATATCTTCTCCTTTTTCAAGATATCAGGGACGTTTACTGTCAACAAATCTTCAACAATTTTCTCTGAATTTTCTGTTATCCCCCTCTGTTCTGGTAATCCAATCACTTGTATGTTATTTCTCTTGATAGAGTCCCACATGACTCCTAGAGTTTCTTCATTCTTTTTAATTCTTTTATCTGATTTTTCCCCAGATAAGTTGGCATCAAGAGCTTTATCTTCAATGTCACTAATTCTAACTTCTACTGCCTCAATTATGCTCCTATGACTTTCTATTTAGTTGTTTAATTCTGAAATTTTATTGTTAATCTTCTGGATTTCTGATTGCTGTCTCTCTATGTATTCTTGCAGCCTATTAAATTTGACATTATGTTCTTGAATAACTTTTTTAAGTTCCACTACTACTGTGTCTGTATGTTGCCTGGCTGTTTCTGCATTCTGTCAAATTTCCTTTCTTATTTCTAGAAGAGTTCTGTATATTAATCTTTTGTATTCTGTCTCTGGTAATTCCAAGAAGTTCTCT
>NW_004444177.1:1603776-1617152 GCF_000243295.1 Trichechus manatus latirostris
CTGCATTCTGTCAAATTTCCTTTCTTATTTCTAGAAGAGTTCTGTATATTAATCTTTTGTATTCTGTCTCTGGTAATTCCAAGAAGTTCTCTTCCTCCAGAGAATTTATTGATTCTTTATTTTGAAAGCTTGCTGAAGCCATTATGGACTGCCTCTTTATGTGACTTGATATTGACTGTAGTCGCCAAGCTATCAATAATTTATTATAATTTTATTTTGTGTTTGCTTAGTGAGACCTAGCTTCTTATTTTGTTTTATTTTGGTATGCCCAGATAGACTGCTTGTGTGCACTAGTTTGATTTTTCACAACTTTTGATCTCTAATATCCTGTTACCAGATAGTTAGTTCTGTAACTAAGTATGTGCACACTGGAGTCCATTAAAATTTCCTATATGGGATCAGCTCGGGTGTGCAGGCAGTCGGTCACCAAGTGTGTGATGCAGGCTCTCACCCCCAGTCCAAGAGAGGCATGGGTGATTGGTGCAGGCACTGGACTCTGGCTGTGGTAGGGGATCACATGCTGAGCCAGGCAGGGGGCTGATGGCTGCCCCTGAGACTCTGAAAGAGAAGTGTGCCCCTATTCTCTAGGGTGAATAGGTAGGTGAGTTTTGCAGAAGGGCTAAGAGCACCCGACCATGTTGGCTGCAAAGACTCGAGGGCACCACTTTTTCTTGAACTCCTGTAGAAGTTGACTAGACCCTTTAGGAGCTACCACCAGTCCTCAAGACCCTGCTTCAGATAGATAGAAGTGCCTACTTGAGGGGAAGGGCTGTTTTGAGTATCACAAATCTGCCCATTCACAGGTGAAGCAGTTGAAGTTAAACTTCAGATGCTTGCCCTGTTGTACTGTGGTAGTGAGGACTAAAGCTGTTGTGATGGGTTCCCACAAGTCTATACGGGGGTGTATGGCACTCATAGTCTGCAGATCCCTGATTTCTATGGCCAGCAAAGGAGCTGTGCCGACCCTGTGTTCCTGGCCTAGGGGAGCCAGCAGGTTATTTGTTCCCTCTCCAAGGCCAGGAGAATGGGTCAGGGTGCCTTTTAGGATCTACTTTTGGCCCAGTGGACTCTTAGTGCAGAGCAGGGAGGGAGGAAGTAAAACGGAGAGAGGTTTTTCCCAAATGGGCTTTTTTTTTTTTTTTTTAATTCGCCGTGAAAGGGTGCCCACACGTACTTATCCTAGCCTCTTGGGAGCTGCTTTTCACTGGTTTGGAGTGTCCAAGCAGAATCTCTGCTGCCTGATCTCTCTCGATGTGGAAACTGCTTCTCGAGCACATGCACAGCACAGCTGTTTGCCTGCTTCACTGCGGCCGGGTGTGGCTGTGTCTCTTCAGTATTGCCGCCGTGGCTCTAGCACTCTTCACCTCTTCCAAATGGTCTTCCTCTCCTGTATGACTCAGATGGATTTCTTAACCTTGCCTTGTTCAGGGCTGCCAGATGTTCACATAGAAACAAATCACTTGTTTTTCCAGATCTTTGTTGTATGAGGGGTATAGGAAGCCTCTAACTAGTCCGCCATGTTGACCACGCCTCCTACCCTTGAGTATTTGCAAAGTATTAGTTCATGTGTGTGTAGGCTCTCCAGCATCACTGGGTCAGTGGCAGCAGCCTGGCATGGGTGCAGGCTGTTCACGGGCCCCCGAGGGTGGAGCTTTGCTGCCGCCTGGGCTACGCTGGGCGCTGTCAACATGAAACATTTTAATTGACTGACATTTTAGTTGAGATCTTTATGAAATAAATGTAACTGTGTGGAAATCGTATTCCCTGAATATATCTTTCAAAGACTGAGAAAAAGACAAGTAGAAGAATAACTTTCTTCCCCCAAATTGGAAAGCCACTAAAAGAAATATCCTCTAAGATAGAGACATGAGTGATTGGGTAATAATCATGGATAATGGAGGCAGAGGAACAAGGGGAAACAAAAAATAATTCAATTGCACTGCAGGATAACTGGAACTATGCCTTCAAGACCAACTCATTATAATCCAATCAGGAGGAACCACTTTATTCTCTGGCAAGAAGCATCATTGTGGATTGAATAAAATAGGTTTTAGTCCACTGCATATTTCAGGAGATTTACTCCCTACCTTGAGAGGGGCGGTGACATATTGACACATCACCATGATCATAAGATTCTATTGATTAACTCTTATTTGTGGCACTAAGTACTTAAAACATCATTGTTACAGTGTTTACAAAACTTGTGAATTCCATACACTTCCAAATTACAATATTCTGTTCATCCCAGCTTGGTAATTTTATCAGGCCAAAATTCAAGCTGCGTAGACATTATTATTTTCTTCCTTCTTCTCTTCCAGCTGGAATCATTATAAGAGTTTTATTCATATGCCAAAACTTAAATTAGCAGCTTTATCTTGTCAAGAGAGAAGCATAATAAGAGTTGTATCCAAAACAATAGGCAAAGCAATGGTTCATACTTAATTATTATAAAGAAGTTCTTAAATTAAGAACTAGTCAATATAGTCATACATGAAAAGATGAAAGGGCAAGTAGGATATGACACTTCTATAGAAGTATTATCAATCTCTGGAAGTCAGATGTCTTTCTTCTGTAGGAAAAAATACAGTGCATTCAGCATACCCAAGTTGATCTGGAAATAAATTACATTAGCATTTAGGGCAAAGGTATGGCAATAAGAGAGACAAATATGACCAAAATGAAAGTTTTAATACAATAAGATAGATGATAATGGATGCAAAAGGAAAGGTTAAAGAAAATGATACAAAATATTGTCTTTACTCTAAAACTAGGTCTGCAAAATAAAAAAAAGAATTCAACATTGAATGTTTCAAAAATTTAGAAAGTAACCCATTACATAAGTTTGGGTGAAGATATTACTAAAAAGGGGATACAAGAATGTATTGAGTGTAAGTAATCAGAACTCAGCTCATATTAGCTGGAACTGGATGTGTTCTTTTATCAAGTCAGGTCATAAAACATAAATTCTTCTCACTTTCTCTTTCAGAAAGTGCAAATCTGATCTTGCTATAAAATTAAAGCTGATTACTTTAGTAAAATCTTTAAAACTACAGTGGGGAATTTTCCCACAGTCATTAAAAACTTGTCAAAGTGAAGATCCATTTAAATATATAAGATTTTTCATTTTTTTCTGGCAGAAACACATTATAGTTGTAACATTTTCCATGAATGAACTCTACTAACAGATTTGCCTACATGAACCAGAGCCATAATAATCCAGGTTATATGATTGGATACGCAGACATATATGATTTTGTTGTTGTTGTTCCTTTTTTTTTCTTTTTTAAAAAAATTATAATTAGTGATAAATTATTAAGGTACTAAAAATGAACTAGAATGATTTTTAAGGGAATCCTCAGTCTTAAATTTTTCACAAATAGCCATTTTTCAAACAAAAAGTAAGCACCTTGTAAATACTTATTTTTATGTAATTTTTCTCCATTACTGGCAAAGTGTTAACCAAAATATTTTTTGATAAAAGTTTAATTCTTTCAAAGCAGTTTAAAGTCATAAAATCGAACAAAAGACTTGTCTTGTGGAATGGCATATATGCAAGATACAAGGAAAACATGGATCTCTGGCTAAAAAGTCAAATACTGATCAGAGTTTGAAAGTTCTTGGCTGCTTTAATAAATTCATGTAGATTCAAATTTACTGATAGTATTGCCATTATTGTTTAGTTAGAGCTGCTGAGCCATTCCCCTTGCTGAAAGGAAATCAAGAATCGTATTATAGGCTTGATTTTATTTTATAGTGTCATGCTCAATGAGTACACAATAACTAAGCTATTATCTGAGGTTATATTATATTTCCAGGATTCAAAAATATATTATGAACTATTCTTAGATTTCCATAATACTCTCCTCTAACAGATATCATATGTATTTGAATTTGTTCTTTCTAGAAACCCACATATATAAAATATATGTGAAATTATATATATATATATATATATATATAAAACATTTTGTGTCCTGAAAAATTGATGACATCAACAATTAATCTGGAAATAACAACGTTCAATGATATATAGAAATATAAAACTGACACTTGGTGATATGAAGGTAATATAATATCAGTCCTCCTCTGATCACCAGTCTGGGGAATGCCTTGGTATCTCTTCTGTACATATACACACATACTACATGGAAAATTCTTTATTCACCCTTGCCTAAGAAGGTCTGAATTTTAGTCATTTTTTTTCCCATTTAATGTCTGTGCCACACCATTAACACCTCACTATACAGTAGCTAAGGAGACCTTGTTGCACAGTGGTTAAGGCGCTTAGCTCCTAAACAAAAGGTCAGCTGTTCGAATCCACCAACTGCTCCGTGGGAGAAAGCTGTGGCAGTCTGCTTCTGTAAAGATTACAGCCTTGGAAACCCTATGGGGCAGTTCAGCTCTGTCCTATAGGATTGCTATGAGTGAGAATTGACTCAAGAACAATGGGTTTGGTTTTTTATACAATAGCTAATGCATTAATTCTACCACCTATCTGTCTGTTTGTGGTTGCTTGTGTGTTACTATGATGCTAGAAGCTATGCCATTAGTATTTCAAATACCAGAGGGGTCATCCATGGTGGACAGGTTTCAGCAGAGCTTCCAGACTAGGACAGACTAGGAAGGAAGACCTGGTGATCTACTTTCTGATTCCAACAGAACATTGACTCTCTAACTTCGGACACGTCATCAGGAGGGATCAATCACTAGAGGAGAACAACATGTCTGGTGAAGTAGAGGACCACCTTGGATGAGAGAGACTCTAAGTGAGAGGGATTGGCACAATAACTGCAAGGATGGACTTGAACATGCCAGCTATCATGAGGATGATGCAGGACTGGGCAACGTTTCAATCTGCTGTATATCAGGTCATCATGAATCAGAGTCCATTGGACAACAGCTAACAACATAACAATGCACTAATTATTTTACCCAATAACTTAACGTCTGATAATTAGTTATTTTGGTCTACTTTATATATTAACTTAAATATTTATAATATTCCTTATATGTTAACATTGTATAGTGTATATTAACCTAAAATCTTACTGAAAGAGAGGCAATTGTACATTCTGTATATGGATACAGAGAGCTGTCTCAGTTCATAAAAACTGCAAAAGAAGCCACACATGCAGTTCTTTATTTGGTCCATGGGAAAGTTTTCATAGAAAACATAAAAGAATACCTCTGTAATAACTTACATATATTTACATGCTGTCCCATATCATTATGAAAGTGTATGTTGAATTATACACTGAAGTCAGTAATTTTAATTGCCTTAGTCACATTTAACCTTCTAATTAAACATTGTTTATAAGAATGAGAATCAAGAGACTGACTTAAAGTAAAATCAGAGGCGAGTCTTCAATCTGACTTGGTTAAACTCCCAGGGCAGAGGAGCTGCATCAGGATTCCTATCAGGAGGCAATTTAGGTTTTATACTAGTGAGTACTAGCTTTCTTGGAAACTCAAACTCAAAACGAAACTTAAACAATAAAAACTATTTAACGCACATGGAAAATGTTAGCAGCTAACTTTCTATTCTGATTGAATTGTTATTGATATTGTTGTCCATATATCACAATTATTAATATATTGGTAAAATTACTTCATTATTATAGCTAGGTTATATGATAATAAGAATATTTTCTACAGAAACAATCATTAGTGGTACACGCTTAGTGTTAATGCTTACAATAATCTTCCTCGGGGCTATTTTCCTCTCAGATTCACAGGTTTAGGGTCTTATGCCAATTCTTTAACAAAATAAATGTTTTCATGAATTGACTCAAAAGTTCAAGCACTGTGACTGTTCTTAATTTCCAATAGAAAACAAATTTCATGGTGCAATTCCAAATCTCTATTTTATATGTGTGACTTATTCTACCTAACAATTTTTCATTACAGATTCAACAGGAACATGAATAAAGTAAGACTTTTATGCAAAGAAAATGGCCAAATATACAAATAGCCACATGTGTATGAATTTATGTCATTTTCTGAGATGTCTCAATCGCATCTTATTGGTGGGAATTCGTCCAGGATGCATTAGAGCCAAGTGGATGTTTTTGCTGTTTGCTTAGCTGGGAAATACTTTGTGAGTATTAAACTTGTTAGAATTTAATATTATAAGATCATAATAGAGATGGATAACATTGTATGAATGGAAGGGAGATGAGTCAATCAAAAAAAAAAAAGGAGGACAAGTAAATAGGTTTAGGGACATTGTATTTGGGGAATAAGTTTGCTAATACAGCAAAAGTAAAACAGGCAGCAGTGAAATGGAGAAGAAATAAAGAATTCCCTAGCCCATTCACTTACTTACTCACAAAGATTTACTTTGCTTGACTTCAACCAAACATAAAAAATTACAGATTTTATTTAAATGTGGTTTATAAGTGGAGGATGGAGGGAAATTTATTATGGCAAAAACAGTGATAATTTGGCACTGTAGAAAGATACAATTGAAAATATGAAAAATCTGTGATATGCAAGAGTTTTAAGTCAAAGACAAGTGATTGACTGTAGTCGTAAGACAGACTTGGAAACATCATCAAAAAATAGTTTGATTTCAGAACACTGGTAATTCTCTTTATAAGAAGTACTTTTATATAAAACACATTTATCTTAAAGAGTATTTAACAACTTTTTTCTTTCTTATTGAAATTACTGGGACACAGTCATTTGAAGATGTCTATTTCCTGCCTGAAATGTATATATATATATTTAATGCAACATCCATATGCACAACACACACACCCACACACACACACACACACTTACACCTACTCACAGACATGCCTCCAAAAATCCATGCCTATTATATATATTTCCTTTTCTAGCATGGCTACTGATACTTGGCCATGTCCCTGATATTTTTTGGTTTATCCCAGCATAGCCTTTGGCAGAAATGAGGGAGTGAGAGGAAGTTCAAAATACTGGACCATACAAAACTATGTTCAAAATTATTCGTATAGTAGAAAAAAATTGCTATTTAAAATAAAAGCTTATGTCAGGTGATTTTGGTTACTAGGGTAAGGTCATGATTCATATCAGGAAGGCAGCTTTTTGTCAGAAAAGTTTCTAGATTTAAACTGAAACTTTTGTGTTCACCTGTCTCCTAAATTACTTTGAATAATAAAGCAGAAGAAATGTTTGCTTACTGTAGCAAGTCGATTCCAACTCATAGCAGCCCTATACGACAGAGTAGAATTGCCCCATAGAGTTTCCAAGGAGTGTCTGGTGGATTCGAACTATCAAATTTTTGGTTAGCAGCCAAGCTCTTTACCTCTGTGCAACCAGGGCTCCAAAAGAAGAAAAGATGACATTTAAAGAGTAGCTGGGAGTGAGGGACACAAAATAAATAAAAGGAGTTGCTCTCTGGGGAAGTTCATCATCAAGAAAGTCTGTGAAATAAGTGACCAAGGGAATTAGGTACAGGCTATAGACAATTTTAAGTGGATAATTGTGCTGCAAAGTAAATCATTTTATTATAGCAAATTTTAGTAAAAGTATGTAGCATATAATAGCCTCATGGTTTTGGTTTTGAGGGAAATTTTAAGACAGTTTCTACATCTTATATTTGGACTTACTTATGAAATAGAAGTGATATGAGCCATAACTGAGAGTTAGATAGTTTAGCTGATAAAAAGAAATTGGAGTCAAATATGACTGTGAAAATCTCTATAGTCCATTTTAAAATTTCCATAAAATGTTGTAGTTTGTGCAGAGGGGTGTGTGTGTGCGTGTGTGTGTATGTGCATATGTGTGTGAAAAAAGAGAGAAAAACCTAGAGTTAGAAACTTAGAGACACATGGATTGTGTTAAAATTTAAAAACACAAATTTCAACTCTGGAGTCAAATATCTCATTTATTTGTTCCTTCATTTATATAAACAGTTTTTAGGCACTTTATTAAATTTTTGGGAACAAAAGAGTTAATAAAATTGTCTCTTTATCCCAGGTGTTATTTTCTAAAGAAATGGCAATCTAGAGAATATGAGAAATCAATTTCTAAAGTAAGGGGTATGTTTATGATCAATGAGTCAAGAAAGGAAGTAGAAAGAAACCTTAAATTTGGCATTAATAGTGTGAATAAGGAAACATTCGATGAAACTTCACAATCTTCACAATCATACTATTTATGTGTGAGTGACAAAAAATAGAAATATAATAGCTATTTTAAGTACGTGGATAGAACATAATTTAATCTGGAAATAGTTACTTTCCGTTACCTAGTAATAGAATGTCATTTAAAGATATTGAAAACACTTGCAGGCACAATGCATTATTTTTTCTGCATTCTAAATAATATCATAGTTCTCATGAGCTATATTGGTTAGAGCTCGGCACAAAATTATCACTTTTACCAAGGGTAATAAATGGTAAGTTTACAAATATATAGGTGGAGTTAAAACAAGAGATGTTGAATAACCCAGAAGCTAGCGCTATCAGAAGTTGTTACCACCCCCATTCCTAGTGGGTCATGAAAAAGAGAGTATTTTCTATAGCTTAACAAGAGGTGCAGCTGTAGGAAAGTGTCATTAGATAAGAGTTGCGGCTTTCTGGCACTAGGACCTCCAAACTCACTGAGGCCCAGATCATGGGAATGAGAAGCAACGTTTTATTTTAAATTAGTTTTTATAGTATAACACTGAGGGGACTTCTCCCAACTCCATCCTTCCCTTGGTTTCCAGACGTATCTGTTATAGGTGTGCAGGAGGCAGCACTACATATTGCCTGGTAGTTTAAAGAATACATTGCATTCTTGCATGACAGCCCCATCAACACAGTGTGTTTTCTCCCAATTGAGTCGTCAACAGGACATTCCACCATTATATGCTTCTAAGTGATGGGGCACATGATAAGATCATTGAATTTATATTTGTCAGTTTATTTATTTCCACCACTCACCTGTCAGTTTGCCATACTATGGTGGCTTGTGTGTGGCTGAGATGCTAAAAGCTATGCCACCAGTATTTCAAATACCAGTAGGGTCACCCATGGTGGATAGGTTTCGGTGGAGCTTCCAGACTAAGACAGACTGGGAAGAAGGACCAGATAATGTACTTCTGAAAAATTTGGCCAGTGAAAACCCTATGGATAGCAGTGGAACATTGTCTGATATAGTGCCAGAAGACGAGCCCCTCAGGTTGGAAGGCACTCAAAATATGACTGGGAAAGGTCTGCCTCCTCAAAGTACAGTGGACCTTAATGACGTGGATGGAGTAGAGCTTTGAGAACCTTCGTTTACTGATGTGACACAACTTAAAATGAGAAGAAACAGCTGCAAACATCCAGTAATAATCAGAATGCGGAATGTACGAAGTATGAATCAAGGAAAATTGGAAGTCATCAAAAATGAAATAGAATACATGAAGATAGACATCCTAGGCATTTGTGAGATGAAATAGACTGGTATTGGCCATACTGAAACAGATAATAATATAGTCTGCTATGACGGGAATGAAAAATTGAAGAAGAACATCATCACATTCATCATCAAAAAGAACATTTCAAGATCTATCCTGAAATACAACACTGTCAGTGATAGGATAATACCCATATGCTTACAAGGAAGACCAGGTTATCTGGCTATTATTCAAATTCATGCACCTACCACTAATGCCAAAGATGAAGAAACTGGAGATTTTTACCAATTCCTGAAACTGAAACATGCAATCAGGATGAATTGGTAATTACTGGTGATTGGAATGTGCAAGTTGGAAACAAAGAAGAAAGATCAGTAGCTGGAAAATATGGCTTTGGTGATAGAAAGGATGCTGGAGATTGCATGACAGAATTTTGCAAGACCAATGACTTATTCATTGGAAATACCTTTTTTCAACAATATAAACTACATATGTGGACCTCTCTGGATGGAATACACAGGGATCAACTCAACTACGTCTCTGAAAGAGAGGATGGAGAAGCTTACTATGATCAGTTAGAACAAGGCCAGGGGCCAACTGCAGAACAGACCATCAATTGCTCATATGCAAGCTCAAGTTGAAGCTGAAGAAAATTAAAACAAGTCCATGAGAGCCAAAGTATAACCTTGAGTACATTCCACCTGAATTTAGAGACCATCTCAAAAATAGATCTGATACACTGATCACTAATTGCTGAAGACCAGAGGAGTTGTGGAAGGACATCAAGGACATCATAGATGAAGAAAGCAAAAGTCATTAAATAGACAAGAAAGAAA
Source organism: Trichechus manatus latirostris (assembly GCF_000243295.1). Classification (NCBI taxonomy): domain Eukaryota; kingdom Metazoa; phylum Chordata; class Mammalia; order Sirenia; family Trichechidae; genus Trichechus; species Trichechus manatus. The sequence goes on from NW_004444177.1 coordinate 1,613,983, forward strand.
GGAAAGACCAAAATGTATGTCAGAAGAGACTCTGAAACTTGCTCTTGAATGTAGAGTAGCTAAAGCGAAAGGAAGAAATGATGAAGTAAAGAGCTGAATAGAATTTTGCAAAGGGTGGATCAAGAAGAAAAAGTAAAGTATTATAACGAAATGTGCAAAGACTTGGAGTTAGACAACAAAAAAGGGAGAATACACTCAGCATTTCTCAAGTTGAAAGAATTGAAGAAAAAATTCAAGCCTCGAGTTGCTTTGAAGAATTCTATGTGCAAAATATTGAACTACACAGGATGGATCAAAAGAAGATGGAAGAAATACACAGAGTCACTGTACATAAAAAAAATTGTTTAATATTTAACCATTTCAGGAGGTAGCATATGATCAAGAACCAATGGCACTGAAGGAAGAAGTACAAATTGCCCTGAAGACAATGGGGAAAACCAAGGCTCCAGGAATCGATGGAATACCAATTGAGAGGTTTCAACAAATAGATGCAAGGCTGGAAGCACTCACTCACCTATGTCAAGAAATTTGGAAGACAGTTACCTTGCCAACTGATTAGAAGAGATCTATATTCATGCCCATTCCAACGAATGATCCAACGGAACATAGAAATCATTGAACAATATCATTAATATCACACACAAGTAAAATCATGCTGAAGATAATTAAAAAATGATTAAGGCAGTACATCAACAGGGAACTGTCAAAAATTCCAGCTGGATGCAGAAGAGGACATGGAACAAGGGATGTCACTGCTGATGTCAGATGGATCTTGGCTGAGAACAGAGAATACCAGAAAGATATTTACCTGTATCGTATTGACTATGCAAGGTATCTGACTGTGTGGATATATATTTGATGCTGGTTTAGAGTATGTACAGCTCCCTGGAGAATACTGGCCCAACCCTGCAGGTATTGCCACTTAGATGGTGCCATAATGTGTCTTTAGAAGGCCATTGCATTGTTCTATCAAGCCAGCTGATTCAGGATGATGGGGAACATGGTAAGACCAGTGAATTCCATGAGCATGGGCCCACTGCTGCACTTTATTTGTTGTGAAGTGAGTGCCTTTATCTGAGGCAATGCTCTGTGGGATACTGTGACTGTGGACGAGGCATTCTGTAAGTCCACGGATAGTAGTTTTAGCAGAAGCATTGTGAGCAGCGAAAGGAAATTCATATCCAGAGTAAGTGTCTATTCCAGTAAGAACAAAATGCTGCCCTTTTCATGATAGAAGCAGTCCCGTGTAATCAACCTACCACCAGTTTACTGTCTGATCACAAGGAGGAATGGTACCATATCAGGAATCAGTGTTGGTCTCTGCTGCTTGCAGATTGGACACTCAGCAGTGGTTATAGCCAAGTCAGCCTTGGTGAGTGGAAGTCCATGTTGCTGAGCCCACGTATAACCTCCATCCCTGCCACCATGGGCACTTTGTTCATAAGCCCATTGGGCAACAATGGGAGTGGCCCGGGAAAGAGGATGACTGGTTTCCACAGAATGCATCATCCTATCCACTTGATTGTTAAAATCTTCCTCTGCTGAGATCAACCTTTGGTGAGCATTCATATGAGACATAAATATCTTCACTTCCTTGGCCCATTCACAGAGGTTTATCCACATACCTCTTCCCCATACCTCCTTGCCTCCAATTTTCCAAACATGTTCCTTCCAAGTCTCTGACTATCCAGGCAAACCATTGGCCACAGCCTATGAATCAGTATATAGTCATACATCTGGCTATTTCTCCTTCAAGCAAAGTGAACAACCAGCTGCAGTTCTCAAAGTTCTGCCCATTGGGAAGATTTCCCTTCACCACTGTCCTTCAGGGAAGTCCCAGAAAGGGATGTAGTGCTACCACTGTCCACTTTCGAGTAATGCCTGCATATCATGCAGAACCATCTGTAAACCAAGCATGAGTTTTCTCTTCCTCAGTAACTGATCATAAGGAACTCCCCATGAAGTTATACGTGTAGACTGGGATATGGAAGATAATGTGACAGGAGAGGAGACTGTGGGCATTTGGACCACTTCCTCATGCAACTTACTTCTGTCTTCATGTCCTACTCAGGCCTAATCTCATATATACCAATTCCGTTTAATGATGGAGTACTGCTGTTCATGTCCACATTTATGGCTCTGTGAGTAAAACAACAGCCAGTTCATGACAGACAGCTCAGGCTGCATAGTGACTTTTTGGGCCATGGTTAAGCATGAGTCTCTACTAAGGCTGAGTAATAAGCCAAAAGCTGTTTTGCAAAAGAAGAGTAGTTACCTGCAGAGGATGGTTGGGACTTTCTCCAAAATCCTAAGGGTCTGTGCTGTGATTCACCAATAGGAACCTGTCAAAGACTCCAAAAAGCGAATCTATCTACCACTGACACTTCATGCACCATTGGATCAGCTGGATCATATGGCCCATTGGCAGAGCCACTTTCACGGCAGCCTGAACCTGTTGCACACCCTTCTGGTCTGGGTCCCACTCAAAACTAGCATATTTTCAAGTTACTTGATAAGTAGGCCAGAGTAGCACACCCAAATGAGGGATATGTTGCCTCCAAAATCCAAAGAGGCCCACAAGGTGTTGTGCCTCCTTTTTAGTTGTGGATGCAATAACAGCCAGATGCAATAACTTATCCTTCACTTTAGAAGGAATATGTCGACATGCTCCCCACCACTGAACCCCTAGAAATTTCACTGAGGTGAAAGGTGCCTGAATTTTTGTTGGATTGATTTCTCACCCTTTAGCATGCAAATGTTTTACCAGTAAGTCCAGAGTCATTGACATTTCTTCCTTATTAGGTCCAATCAGCATAATGTCATCAATGTAATAGACCAGTGTGACATTTTGTGGGAAAGGCAAGTAAGGTAACTGCGGACTAAATTATGACATAGGACTGTACAGATGATATATCTCTGAAGTAGGAGACTGAAAGTGTATTGCTGGTCTTGCTAGCTGAAGACAAAACACTTCTGGTGGTCCTTCAAAATGGGTATGGAGAAAAAGGCATTAGCAAGATCAGTAGTTGCATACCAGGTACCAGGAGATGTATTAATTTGCTCAAACAATGAATCTACATCGGGAACAGCAGCTGCAATTGGAGTCAACAGCTGGTTAAGTTTTTGATAATCTGTTGTCATTCTCCAAGATCCATGTTTTCTGCACAGGC
>NW_004444177.1:1617252-1619149 GCF_000243295.1 Trichechus manatus latirostris
GAACAGCAGCTGCAATTGGAGTCAACAGCTGGTTAAGTTTTTGATAATCTGTTGTCATTCTCCAAGATCCATGTTTTCTGCACAGGCCACATAGCTGAATTAAATGGAGATGTAGTGGGAATCACCACCCCTGCATTCTTCAAGTCCTTGATGGTGGCAGTAATCTCTGTGATCCCTCCAGGAATGTGGTATTGCTTTTGGTTTACTATTTTCCTAGGTAGGGGCAATCCTAATGGCTTCCACTTGTCTTTTCCTACCATAATAGCCCTTACTCCATTTGTCAGGGTTTCAGTGTAAGGGTTCTGCCAGTTTCTGTGTATATCTATTCCAATTTGCATTTGGGAACTGGGGAAATCACTACATGATGGATTCAGAGACCTACTGCACCTACTTTGAGACTGACTTGAGCTAAGACTCTGTTAATAACCTGACCTCCATATGTCCCTACTCTGACTGGTGGGCCACAGTGATGATTTGAGTCTCCTGGAATTAGTGTCAGTTCAGATTCAATATCCAGTAATCCCAGAAAATTCTGATTATTTCCTTTTCCCTAATGAATAGTTACTCTCATAAAAGGCTGTAGATCCCTTTGGGAAAGTCTGGGAGACTGATTAACAGTATAAATTTTCGGTAGTGTAGTGAAGTCCTTACTCAAGGTGTTGTGAGTTTTTAAACTTGCTGAAGTCTGGGAATTGATTGAGGGGACATTTTATGGATTGAACCGTGTCCCTCCAAAAGATGTGTTTCAACTTTGCTAGCCCATGATTCCCAGTATTTTGTGATTGTCCACCATTTTGTCATCTGGTATGATTTTCCTCTGTGTTATAAATCCTACTTGTATGATGTTAATGAGGTGGGATTAGTGGCAGTTATATTAATGAGGTAGGACTCAACCTACAAGATTAGGTTATATCTTAAGTCAATCTCTTTTGAGATATAAAAGAGGGAAACTAGCAGAGAGACATGGTGACCTCATTACCACCAAGCAAGAAGAGCTAAGAGTACGCATTCTTTGGACCTCGGGTCCCTGCGCTGAAAAACTCCTAGACTAGGTGAAGATTGATGACAAGGACCTTCCCCCAAAGCAGACGGAGAGAGAAAGCCTGCCCCTGGAGTTGGCACCCTGAGTTCAGACTTTTAGCTTTCTAAACTATGAGAGAACAAATTTCTTTTTGCTAAATCAATCCACTTGTGGTATTTCTGTTGTAGCAGCATTAGATAACTAAGACAGTCCATGACTCTCTATTCTGACAATTCAAGGTAGACTGCAGTTCACTTGACCTAAAATTCTTCTGCTTGTACAGATCAAGTAAATATTTAGATTTCCTATCTATTTCACTCCTAGGGACACCATGACTAAGTAGTCAATGCCATAAGTCCATACAAGTCAGACTATTCGATTACTGCTTTGGCTCAGTTGTCCATTATGGTAACGACACCTACCTTGTCTTTGTCAATTGAGTGCCACCTGTTGGCCACTACCATCACAGAGTCCAATCAACCCCACTGTAGTGAGGAGTCTTAATTCAGTTAGGGCAGGTCCCACTATCAAATCTAACTTACATAATTTAGCAATCACAGCAGTTTTCAAGGATGCTAGGGCTCCCTTTGCAAATTTGGTCCTAATCATTGTGGTAAAAGATGTGTACTCTGGACACTCCATGTGTGGGTCTTTGGGTATAACTTGATAAATCCACTCTAACATGTCGATTTCCCTAAGCCTTTGGATACCTTCTTCTGCAGTACACCAAATCAGGTCTGGTACTTCAACTTGATTTAGCGTAGGCCACCGCATAATCTATGCTTCAGCAACCCAACCAAATAAACTATTAGATTCTTTCCTAACCTCTCTAGCTGAAACATTGAATAAAGAATCTGCTTAGTGGGCCCATATCAA
>NW_004444177.1:1619249-1633097 GCF_000243295.1 Trichechus manatus latirostris
GCTTCAGCAACCCAACCAAATAAACTATTAGATTCTTTCCTAACCTCTCTAGCTGAAACATTGAATAAAGAATCTGCTTAGTGGGCCCATATCAATAAACTCAGGCTTGTCCATCTTTATGTTCCTTGTACCATTATCACACACCCTTAATAGCCATTCCCATACAGATTCCACAGGTTTCTGTTTATACATATTCAAAAAGTCAAGCAGTTCTTTTGGAGTGTAGCATACTTCCTCCTGGGTCACATTTTTACTTCACCTTTTGGGGGTCGCTGGGACTTAAGTCTAGTTACAGGTCTAGAAGCCAAAATGTGTGGTGGGTGTCTGTTTTGAGAATATTTAGGATTGTTGTGTAAGGCATCTACCTCAGGGGTTGCCCCTGGCGATGTCTCAAAGGTTCTTTAGACACAGCTGGGTTAATCTCATCAGATGGGGGTGTAGGCGTTAATTGTTTTACCGGGGAGAGTGGTTTAAGAGACAAAGATGGAATAATCTCTTCAGATGGGAATGAGTGCTGGTTCTGTTGGCAGGAGAGATGTAATGGAATTTAGGGGCTCAGTGTCCAAAGCTTCCTTATTATCTGCCCATATGTCCCCATCTCAAGTTTCAGGATCCTATTTCTTCCCAATCAATGCCCTCACTTTAACTTCAGACACCAATTAAGGTTGTGAATTTTGTTGGAGTTGTAATTCATCCACTCTTATGATAAGACTCTTGGTTTGGTTTTTGGCAGTGTGATCGTTAAGTTTGTATGTCAATTTGGTTGGGCCATGATTCTCAGTGGTTTGGCAGTTATGAAGTAGTTTGGCAGTCATGTGATGATGTGATCACTTCCATAATGAGATCTGATATAAAGTGATAACCTCCATGATGGGATCTGCTGTGAGTAGCCAATTAACTGAAAAGGAGTTTCCTTGGAAGTGTGGCCTGAATCAAATATAAGTGGACTTTCTGGCAAGACTCAAGGGATTTTCCTTTCTCTGGATCCTGCAGCTGTCTCCTGTTCATCTGAGCTATGGTTCTTGAGACTTGAGTTAGAAGCTTCCCTGTGGTCTTGCCTACTGCTCTTGGGATTTGTCGATCTTTGTGGCCTGTGAGCAGAAGCCCACTGTCTAATATGTTGATCTTGGTTTTGCCAGCCCTTCTGGCTATGTGAATCAGGAGAAGCCTCTATCCTGACCCACGGACTTGGGACGTTCCAACCTCTATAACCTCATGACCCATTTCCTTGATCTCTCTCTCTCTCTCTCTCTCTCTCTCTATATATATATATATATGCTTTACTAGTTTTGCTTCTCTAGAGAGCCCAGCCTAAGATGAAAGTTGGTACTGGGAGAGTAGGGTGCTGCTTTAACAGATACCTAAGATGTGGAAGCAGTCTTGAAACAGTGAATGTGTAGAGCAGAAGGAGTTTTAAAGTGCCTAATAGTAAAAGCCTAGACTGCCTTGAAGAGACTGTTGGTGGAATTTTGGATATCAAAGACAATTCTGGTAAGAACTCAGAAGGAAGTGGGGGGAGATGTTACCCTGGAGATAGCAAAGATGGCGAGAAGCAGCAGCATAGAAACAGCAGCAACAGAACCAGGAGACCAGCTTGAGACAGTGCTGGAGCCAACCCTCAGAGCTAGAGAGCTGAGTGCCTTTGGGCAGGAGGCTTCCTCGCAGAGTAGGGTGCTTGCAGACATTTATTGGTGAAGCTAGGCTTGTCAACCCATGGAGCAAGAGAGCTGAGTGCCTTCCAGTTAAAGTTTACTGGTGGAGTGGGGTGACTTCAGGCAGTTATCAGGGGAGCTAAAGAGCTTTGGAACACTTGCCCCAGCAGGGCGGATGCAAGTGGTGAGGCCCAAGGGGCGAGAGGCCAAGGAACTAGGAAGCAGAAGGTGAAGAGACAAGGAACACAGGAAGCAGAGCTGCCTCGGTCTCAAAGGGTGAGGTCATGACTTCTGGGGTCTCAAAGGGTGGAGCCATGGCCTCTGGGGCTTGAAAGCGTGGAGCCACAGCCTCCTAGGTTTTAAAGAGTCAGATCTTCACCAATTTGGTTCTGGAGTGTGGGGCTGCCATTTACTAGTGCCAGTGGGATGGGGCCGGATCAGCTGCCCAAAGCTGAGCAGGCAGGGCTGTCATACCCAAGGGGCAGAAGAACAGGGCCTGCTGAGGCTGAGGGGGTGGAGTCGCCCCTCAGACGGACTAGGAGAATGGGGCCGTCCAAAGCCCAGGGAGCAGAGTTGCCTTTCCAGTGGGCCTGGAAGGCATAGCTGAAACCAGCCCGGAGGGATCTCCATCCAGAATCCAGAGAATGTGGCCAAAACGCAGAGTCTGGAGGGCAGGGCCATTGCCTAAATGATCTCAGAGAGCAGAGGATTATTTTCAAGCCTTGAGAGCTAATGTAATGTGTTCTGCTGACTTGTTTGGTACCTGTTATCCCTTCTTTCCCTCCAGTTTCTCCCATTTGTAATGGAAATGTCTATCTTGTGGTTGTTCCACCATTGTACTTTGGAAGCAGATAACTTTTATTCTAGATTTCACAGATGAAGAAGAATTTTGCAGAAGATGAGATTTTGGACTTGGAGTTGATTTTATAGTTTTGGGATGGCATGATAGGGTGAATATGTTTTACATGTGACAAGAACATTAATTTTTGGAGGCCAAAGGGTGGAATATTATGGATTGAATAGCGCCCTCCAAAAATGTGTGTCAACTTGCCTAGGCCATGATTCCTAGTATTGGGTGATTGTCCACCATTTTGTCACTCAATGTGATTTTCCTATGTGTTGTAAATCTTACCTCTATGATGTTAATGAGATCATAGGATTAGAGAAAGTTATATTAATGAAGTAGGACTCAATCTACAAGATTAGGTTGTATTTTGAGTCAATCTCTTTCGAGATATAAAGGAGAGAAGTGAACAGAGAGACAGAGGGACCTCATACTGCCAAGAAAGCAGCACCGAGAGTAGAGTATGTCCTTTGGTCCCGGGGTTCCTGCATTGAAAAGCTCCTAGACCAGGCATCATGGACTGAATTAAGTCCCCCCAACATATCTGTCAACTTGGCTGGGTCATGATTCCCAGTATTGTATGATTGTCTACCATTTTGTAATCTGATGTGATTTCCCTATATGTTGTAAATTCTATCACTATGATGTAATAAGATGGATTATCAGCAGTTATAGTGATGAAATCTACAAGACTAGGTAGTGTCTTAAACCAATCTCTTCTAAGATATAAAAGAGAGAAGTAAGCAGAGAGACAAGGGGGTCTCATACCACCAAGAAAGCAGTGCCAGGAGCAGAGCACATCCTTTGGACCTGAGGTTGCTGTGCTGAAGTGCTCCTAGAACAAGGGAAGACTGATGACAAGGACCTTCCTCCAGAGCTGACAGAGAAAGCCTCCCCCTGGAGCTGATGCCCTGAATTTGGACTTGCAACCTACTAGACTGTGAGAGAATAAATTTCTCTTTGTTGAAGCTATCCACTTGTGGTATTTCTGTTATAGCAGCACTAAATAACTAAGACACCAGGGGAAGAATGATGACAAGGATCTTCCCCCAAGAACCAATAGAGAAGAAAGACTTTCCCTGGAGCTGATGCCCTGAATTTGAACTTTTAGCCTCCTAAACTGTGAAAGAATAAATTTCTCTTTGTTAAAGCCATCCACTTGTGGTATTTCTGTTATAGCAGCACTAGATAATTAAGACAGGCGGTGTAATCTCTGTTATTACAAAAATAAGGCTTTCTTTCAAGGCACAAGTGGAAACTTTAGGTCTTTTATGTAGCACTTGATCCTTGACTCTGAAGTCATGAGCTCATCTCACTTTCACTTTGTCTAGTGAAAGTAGGACCAAACAACCAGCTTCCTCATACTTCTCATTATGGCAAAATTGTAGAAAGGTGTCAAACATGCAGTCAGTCACCCAGAGCCTTACCTCTTACCAATACCTGATCTATTGACGGTGACGTTTTGCATATTTGTATTGCCACCTCATGCCATGGATTAGCAGTGCCGTCTTTACTACTGGAAGCAGAGTCATCAACATCTTTAAGACTAACCAGACTTGAGAACCAGTTTAGAAAACTCGTCCTTACAATTTTGTTTCTCTAGAACCACTCCCAGTATCAAAAGTCTTAGGCTGTGTTCTCTAGAGAAGCAAAACCAGTGAAGCATCTCTATCTCTATCTCTATATCATCTGTCTATGTATCTATCTATGTATCTATCTATCTGGAAACCCTGGTGGCATAGTGGGTAAGTGCTGTGGCTGCTAACCAAAAGGTTGGCAGTTTGATCTAGTTATCTATCTACCTACCTACCTATCTATCCATCTATCTAGAGAGAAAGATATATCAAGGAAATGGCTCACGTGGCTGTAGAGGCTAGCCTGTCCCAAATTCATGGATCAGGCTGGAGCTTCTTCTGACTCACATACCTGCAGGGGCTAGTGACCTCAAGATCCAGACTGTAGACAATGGTGAATTCCAAGACTGGCAGGCAAGACCGCAGGTAAGCTGCCAGCTCAAGTCCCAAGAACCATAGAGCAGAAGAACAGGAGACAGCTACAGGATCCAGAGTGAGCAAAAGCCAGTGATCCTTGCCAGAAAGTCCACCTATATTGGATACAGGCCACACTCCCAAGGGAACTCCCTTTCCACTGATTGCTATTCACAGCAGATCCCATCATGGAAGTGATCACATTATATCAAATGTCATTATGGAGGTGATTACGTATTAGAAGACAGACAAACTACATCATAACTGCCAAACTGAGAATCATGGCCCAGCAAAGTTGACACATAACTTTAACCATCACGCTTGACAGAGAGTCAATGAAAAAGAGGAAGACCCTTGTCTTAGGCTGGGTTCTGTAGAGAAGCAAAACCAGTAAAGTGTATAAATATATATATAGAGAGATTTATATCAAAGCAACAGTTCACGCGATTGTAGAGGCTGGAACATCCCAAATCTGTGGATTAGGTTAGAGGCTTCTCCTGATTCATGTAGCTGCAGCAGCTGGCAAACCAAGATCAGCAGGTTGGAAAGCAGGGCTCCACTCACAGGCTGTGAAGATCGATGAATCCCAAGATCGGCAGATAAGCTGATAGCTCAAGTCCCAAGAACCTGAGGTCAGATGAACAGGAGGCAACCACAGGATCCAGAGCGAGCAAAAAGCCAGAACATCTGCTTATATTCAGACGCAGGCAACACCCCCAAGGAAACTCCCTTACAACTGATTGGCTACTCACAGCAGATTCAATCATGAGAGTGATCACGTATAAACACTGAGAATCATGGCCTAGCCAAGTTGACACACAATCTTAACCATCACAATCCTCAACAAGATAGATCAGCACAGGGGCTGCAACAATGGGCTCAAGCATAGCAAAGATTGTGAGGATGGTGCAGGACCGGGTAGTGTTTTGTTCTGTTGTGCATAGGGTTGTTACGAGTCAGAACTGACTCTGCACCTAACAATTTATTTATTTACTTGAGTTTGTGGGTTGGCTGGGAAATCTGCTGATCCAAACTGGAATTGAGTGATCTCACTTAAACTGATACATTCACCTGTTGTCAGCTCATGGGTTGGCTGGGAGTTAGCTGGTCTGGAATGATCTCAGCTGAGACAAGTCAGCTGTTCCACATGTTTCATCCTCCAAGGGTTAGACCAGGAATGTGCTCATGGCAGTACCTGGGTTCCAAGAAAGAGTATGCTAGAATTTTATATAAACTCAACTATATCAGTAGCAAGGATGTGGAAGAAAGTTCAAATTAATTCCTTGGAACAAAGTTTGAAAAATGAAGTATTGTTTAATCTGGGGAAGCACAGAATTAGGAACACCTAAAAGTTGTCTTTAAATAACTGAAAGGCTGTCATATGGAAAAGGAAATAGTTTAGCTTTATGCATTCCCAAGAGGTAGGCTTTACTGGCGGAAGTTACAGGGAAACAGAGCTTAACATTATGTGAGGAAGACCATCACTGTTGCTCCAGTATGAGTTGTCTTGAATTAAAGTGTCCAAGCTGAAGCTGGACGCCTATTTAGTGGAAATGTTATAGAGCAGTGGTTCTCAAAGTGTGGCAACCCTGAGATCTTTCAGGAATTCCTCAAGGTCAAAACTATTTTTATAATTATACTACATCATTGTTTGCCTTTTGTGTTGCCATTTGCACTAATGGTGCAAAAGCAGTGATGGATAGAATGGTTCACAGCTTAGCATGAATCAAAACGATTGCACCAAACTATATTAGCTGTCAATTGTATTTTTCACCAACAGCACAATAAAACAACAGAAAATTATTGGTTTTAAGTAGGATGGTCCCTATTACAGCAGTGAAAATATTCGTTTTATTAAAGCTCAACTCTTCAGTACATGTCTTCTTAATTTTCTATGTGATGAGATGGGAAGTACACATAAAGCACTTCTGGATACCAAAATATGGTGACTATCTTGAGAAAAAAACACTTCTGTGATTGAGTTCTGAGCTGAACTAGCCACTTTCACTTTTTCATGGAACATCAGTGATGACAAATCTCTCTTTACTGTATTTTTACACAAATAACGTATGCCTTCTATGTTTGTTTGCCAACCACACCCTCCCCCCAACAAAGTATTTTCATAAACCTGCTATGCTAATTTTTTTACAGCAACATGTAAAAAAAAAATTTGGCACAGAGGCACTTTTGAAAATAACTCATGGTGGGGAGGGAATAGTTGGCAAACAAATGTAGAAGGCGCATATTATTTGAGTTTTTGGCAAACATTTTCTTGAACAAACTGAGCCTTTCACTTCAAGGAAACCAACCAACACTACTTGTTGCCAATTGTTATGGATTGAATTGTGTCCCCCCCCCAAAATATGTATCCCAAACCCTATACCTGTGATTGAAGCCCTGGTGGTGCAGTGGTTAAGAGCTTGGCTGCTAACCAAAAGGCCAACAGTTGAATCCACCAGCCACTCCTTGGAAACCCTATAGGGCAGTTCTACTCTGTCCTATAGGGTCGCTATGAGTAAGAATCAACTCAATGGCAATGGGTTTGGTTTGGTTTAGTTTGGTATATTTCTGGTTATAATCCCATTTGGAAATGGGTTTTCTGTGTTATGTTAATGAGGCAGTATTAGTGTAGCGTGTGTCTTAAGTCAATCTCTTCTGAGATCTAAAAAGAGCAGATTGAGCAAGCAATGGAGGAAATGGAGGAAGATACATGCCAAGCCACTTGAAGATCACGGAGGAAAAGAAGCCGAAAAGAGACAAACTTTCCTGCATAGCCTACAGACAGAAAGTCTTTCCCTAAAGCTGGCACCCTGAATTCAGACTTCTAGCCTCTTAAACTTTGAAAAAAATACATTTCTGTTTGTTAAAGCCATCAACTTGTGGTATTTCTGTTATAGCAGCACTAGATAACTAATGAATTTTGAGTGTCAAGTGAAAGCTAAAAACTTGTTTCTGACATGGTGAACTGAACAGTTTGCTAGTACTCACGTACTTTTCATATGAGATCGGTGGTAATAGTATTAATGTGAACTTTCATGTATACTGAAATGTGTCAACATTTGAAAGAACTGCTTAAGTCAATGAACTGATGTTTCAAATGACTATCTCATAATGTTATGAAATTACACGTAAGTTAAGAAAAAACATTCAAAGTGCAAGTAGACTTTACTGTGACAAGAGTATGGAAAGTTCATTGATATGATATTAGATTATACAGTGCAATTTCCACTTTCAAACTTAAAAGAAGTTTCTGCTTGTTGAATTTTGTTACAGTATCAAGGAAGGATAACCACAATTATCTGAAAAGCTATTATAATACTCCTCCTTTATATCAAATATGTATCTGTATGAGGCTGAATTTTTTTTTTCATATGCTTCATCCAAAACAACATATTTCAATAGACTGAATGCAAAAGCAATTTGAGAATCCAGAGAATCCAACTATGACATTAAAAAGCCAGATATTAAAGAGATTTGTGAAAATGTAAAATGATACCTCTCTTCCCTCTATTTTTTTATGTTTGTTTGCTTTGAAACATCTATTTATTCTTCTTCAAAAATATGTTAACGGGCTGTAACCAAAACAAACCAGATGCTGTCGAGTTGATTCGGATTATGGGCTTATTATTTTAAATTAATTAATAAATAATTATTTTAAATTTTCTCAGTTATAATTTTGGATGTGCTAAATATTTATAGAATAATCCACATAAAAGCTCTTTGGATCCTCATTAACTCTTAAATGTGTAAAGGGGCTCTGAGTCTAAAATGTTTCTGAAACTCTATTGTAGAACACGGAGGTGAATGGGCCGCTTGATCTTTACAGACTTCACCAAGCTGAGGTGCTATTAGTCATTTTTCTTAAAATGTAGTATTTGAACCCCAGTGTTATCTTGTTTGGTCTTGAGTATATTGCTGACCTAGTTCCTGTAGCCCAAATGAATGAAATCTCAAATATATGTGTGCTATTGTACAAAAAAAAAAAAAAATTGCCATCGAGTCGATTCCGACTCATAGTGACCCTATAAGGACAGAGTAGAACTGCCCCATAGAGTTTCCAAGGAGCATCTAGTGGATTCAAATTGCCTATCTTTTGGTTAGCAGCCATAGCCCTTAACCACTACACCACCAGGGTTTTCTGCTATTGTACAGTTCTTCAAAACGATTAGAATAAAAGTTGGCAAAATCTTTTAAACTCAATTACATAGACAGACTTTTATGTTACAAGAAAAAGAGCTTTATATCTAATACTTAATACAAAATGTTCATTGACAGAGTATGAAAAGTTCATTGATATCTCTGTAAGCAAATATTAATGTCAGCCCAAATAGAAACATCAACTTCAAGAAATACCAGTAAGCTGACTGGTACCAGAAGGTGGCAGTAATGCTATGACTGTCAATGTCAGAGCTGGAATAAAGACTTAAATGGTCTATAATTATATATAACAAAGTTGGGCCAATTGTTGAAGATTCTCCCATAAAAATAAAGAAAGAAAATATGAACTTCATGTGGTTTTAAAATGCGTAGTAATTGTCATATTTCACTATGTTTTATGATTCCCTGGAAGGCACATTATATATTAATAAATGGCTGATTTTCACATGATTTTCTTTTCACCTTAATCTTTCCAAATGGCAGAGATCTGATTATGTGTTACCTTTAGAAGTTTGGGCATCATGCCAAAACACTCATTAAAATTTTCTCTTGAGAAATCACTTCCAATAAAAGTTAAAAAAAAATGTTCACCTGTTAACCTAATGATATTTTCTCATATTGCTACATACTAACTACACAATTTTATACCAACTACACCCTAAAATTGGAAATCTTCATTCCTAGAAAGACATAAAATATCTCCAGGAGAGCATTCACCTAGTAGTAATTTGTAAGTACAATTATTTAACAAAAATGATTTTTAAATATGGACTAGTACTCCCAAGATAACGATGAAAAAACATTTTTTCTTCTCCTTTCTTACATTCTGTAATACCACTTGGTATACCTGAAAAATGTGTCATAATTTTCAAGGTTGAGAAAACAATAAGCATCCTTGGATTAACATTTGTTCATTTATTTAAGCAAATAATTACTGACTGCCCTCTAGTTGCTATGAACTTTGCAAGACACTGACATCCAGTGTCAACCAAGTAAGCTATGTCTATTAAATAATGCTGTTGTTGTTTTCATGAAAATTTAACACTGAATGTGTCTATGATCAGCTATTCTTGGACGTGTCATAACTATTAATCAGTACCATTTTGCCATTGCAAAATCAGGGTTTCTCATGAATTGTATCAGTATTTAGTATTGGTTCTTATTAAAACATTTATTTAAAGATGTTTGTGCCTAGTAATTACATTGTCTTCACAATAATATTATAATGTAGACTTTTTATTTATCACCTTTATTTTCAATATTAACGCATATGGTCTATAAAAATATATTCAAGATTAACACATCTAAGACACTACTATGATCTACCAGTCTGTGAGTTTCATGAGAGCAGAAATCATAGCAGTTTAAAAAATTACCTACTTAGATAAATAATGATTATTTTTATTATTTCTGAGGAGTATAATCTTTATAAGAGGATATAAAATGGAAACTCATACCAGTACTCAGTACAAAACTGAGAAGCAATGTCAGATTGTTATGCCATTAAAAGTCATTTTAACCATCAGTATGCTTGAAGTAATTTCCTGGCACAATCAGCTAAATGACTCAGTTATTCCTCTCATTCATGTCTATATGTATTACTGGGATCAGAATTATAAGCAATAAGTGATGTAAAAATACAGAATGTATAGTAGTAAGTCTGTAATGCTTTTAGGAAAGATGATAAATCATAACAAACTTGAAATAAATAATGATTATGATGTAGAGTTAGGCTGCCCAATACAGTAGCCACTAGCTTCATGTAACTACTGAGCACTTAAAATGTGGCCAGTCTAATTGAGAAGTGCTTTAAGTGTAAAATACACAACAGATTTCAAAGACTTAGTGTGAATAAGGGAATATTATGTATCTCATTCATAGTTTTTATATTACTTGCACATATAAATAATATTTTAACATATTAATTTAAATAATATATAACACTAAAATTAATTTAACCTGTTTTTATTTTTATAATGTTGTTGTTGTTAGGTGCCATTGAGTCAGTTCCAACGCATAGCAACTCACATATATAACAAGAAAACGTTGCCCAGTCCTGTGCCATCCTCACAATAGTAGACATGTTTGAGTCCATTGTTGCAGCCACAGTGTCAGTTCATCTCATTGAGGGTCTTCCTCTTTTTCCCTGACCCTCCACTTTACCAAGCATGATGTCCTTTTCCAGGGATTGGTTCCTCCTGATAATGTGTCCAAAGTGAGACAAAGTATCACCATACTTGCTTCTAAGGAGCATTCTGGTTGTACCTCTTCTGAGACAGATTGTTCATTCTTCTGGTAGTCAAAAATATATTCAGTATTCTTCACCAACACCACTAGATAAACTATTTTTATTAATTCCAATTTGGGATTCCAAAAAGTACCAAAAAATCCCTAAGACAATTATTTTCTTATTGGTTAGTTTTTTTGTATTACTTGATTCCTTGATCAGTGGTTTTTATAGTATGATCTACCATGTGATTTTTGTTAAATAAGAATATTCGAATATAAAGTTAACTGTTTAAGTACAAGGAATGTACAGGCTCCAGGAGAAAACAATAAAAAATATAGTATGTAGATTATAAAAAAAAAGAATTTTTTTTGTGTGTCAAAGAAAATGTATATTAGAAAAATCATTTTTATATTATATAAAAGTGTTTTGAAAACAGCTACTAAATGGAGAAAAAGAACAGGCCATTAGAAATTAGTTATTTAGGAGCCAGTATCAAAAAACAAATCTTATCCCACTCTTATGAATATATCCAAGAGAAATAAGAGCTGACACATGAATACATATATGCACACCCATGTTCATTGCAGCATTGTTCACAATAGCAAAAAGATGGAAACAACCTAAATGCCCATCAACAGATGAATGGATAAACAAACTATGGTACATACACACAATGGAGTACTATGCAATGATAAAGAACAATGATGGTTCCATAAAATATCTCACAACGTGGATGAATCTAGAGGGCATTATACTGAATGAAATAAATCAATCACAAAAGGACAAATACTGCATGAGTCCACTATTACAAAAACCCAAGAAAAGGTTTAAACACAGGAAAAAAAAAAAACTGTCTTTGATGGTTACAAGGAAGGGGAAGGAAGGGGAGGGGAAATTACTAACTAGATAGTAGACAGGTGTTAACTTTGGTGAAGGGAAAGACAAGACACAATATAGAGGAAGTCAGCACAACTTGACCAAGGCAAAGTCATAAAAGCTTCCTAGACACATCCAAACACCTTGAGGGACCAAGTTACTGGGGCTGAGGGCTGGGGACCATGGTTTCCAGGGACATCTAGGTCAGTTGGCATAACATAGTCCATAAAGAAAACGTTCTACATCCCACTTTGTTGAGTAGTATCTGGGGTCTTTAAAGCTTATGAGTGGCCATCTAAAATATATTTGTTGGTCCTATCCTGTCCAGAGCAAAGGAGAATGAAGCAAACCAAACACAAGGAAAATATTAGTCCAAAGGACTAGTGGACCACATGAACCACAGCCTCCATCAGCCTGGTCCCAGATGAACTAGATGGTGCCTGGCTACTATCACCAACCGCTCTGTTAGTGATCACAATAGACAGTTCCAGAGAGAGCAGTAGAAAAATGTAGAACAAAATTCAAATTCACACACACAAAAAGAACAGACTTACTGGTGTGACAGAGACTGGAGGAACCCCCAAGACTATGGCCCCCAGACACCCTGCTAGCTCAGAAATGAAGCCACTCCCAAAGTCCACCTTTCAGCCAAAGATTAGACAAGCCTATAAGACAAACAATAACACTTGTGAGGAACTTGCTTCTTAGTTCAATCAAAAGTATGTGACAAAATGGGCAACACCTGCCCAAAAGCAAAGAGCAAAAGGCAGGAAGGGATAGGAAAACTGGACGAATGGACACGGAGAACCCAGGGTGGAAAGCGAAAGAGGGCGAGCGTTGACACATTGTGGGGATTGCAACCAATGCTGTAAAACAATTTGTGCATAAATTTTTGAATGAGAAACTTATTTGTAATGTCAAGTTTCACCTAAAACGCAATAAAAAAAAATCTTATTTGTGAAACAGATATGCCATTTTTAATAAATCTGGAAAAAAACACATAGAATACACTCAGTTTTATAACTGTATTTCTGTCTTTCCCAAATACATGATTTTATTTTAGTATTCCTATCAGAAAAATGTTGAAAATATATTCCACAAGAAATTATGTAACCAAAGATATATTAAAAAATATGGATGAATACAGGAAACATCTTCAATAGTTAAAAATATTTGAAAAAAAGGAGAATGATGGGGAAAACTTTTACCACTAAATGTTAAAAGACTCTTAACCTCTAATTATCACAATTTTTATCAGCAATTGATCTGGCAAAAGAACATCATGTATCAAAGTGGAGACCCCAAAGCCATGTATAAAAATTTGATATATGAAAATATTACAAAATTAAGGAGGAAAGGCATTGGTGCAGGAACACACTCAAAAAATGTATCTGAATTATAGTCTCACCACCTGTTATACTCCTCAAAAGTTCAAGTAGGTTAGACATAAATATAACAAATAAATAAAAGAATAGAGAATAATGAGAACTAGAAAAAGGAGGTGATATAGAGGATGGATGAAGAGGATGAAGTAGAGGCAAATTAATGAATATATGTTAATGGACTTGGAAGGCATAAAGATGAAGGCAAATATATTTAGACTTCACTGAATAAAAAGCAAAAGTTTCTGATCATTAAAGACATAACAATCAAGTCAAAAGGTAAATAATAAGAAACACACACACATGTAGGCATGCACACACCTGTGCATGAATGTACACACACACCAAACCCTAATAAAAATGGGAAAAGAACATTAACAGGTTTGACTACATGTAAATGGCTCATAGTATATTTTTTTTTTAAAGTAAAAAGAAAGTTTTATTTGGCATATATTCAAAAGGACAAAAGTGGGAAGTGGACAAGTATGCTGCCACAGCCATGTCTGCCTGAATCCAAAGGATATCACAGAATAGGCAAGAATGGGAAAACGGACAAGCATGCTGCCTCAGCCATGTCTGCCCGAATCCAAAGAATATTACAGAATAGGTAAGAATGGGAAAACGGACAAGCATGCTGCCACAGCCATGTCTACCCGAGTCCAAAGAGTAGTTACAGAGCCATCAGTATATATCAACATCACAAAATGGGTAGAATCAT
>NW_004444177.1:1633465-1634867 GCF_000243295.1 Trichechus manatus latirostris
GAATAATAACTCCAATATTATTTCCTAAATCAGTCCCTCCTTTTGACGGGAGATTGGAGATAACACATTGATGATCAATACCTGGACTTAGCGGAGCTCCTAGATGGCGGCCATTGCAGGCTCTTTAAACTCACGGTGCTGGTTTTCCACCGGATACCATCTGGTTCTTCACCAGGATCTTAAGTAAGAGCAATGTTTTCGTCAATCACATTGCCAGAGTGAGCAGACTCAATATACATCAACATTTTAGCCTGAGGCCTTCTTTTGCCTTTTAGGTGTGTAAGACAGTACAGGATAAATCTTAGTATGCTTAACACTATCTGGATGTAGACTAAGAATATTACTATTCCTTGCAATAGTGATCTAGTCCATGTACTTATTCCTGATGGTAACTAACCAAACAAATCCAATGTTTGTAAGGGTGTTACGGTGTGTAACCAAGTAGCTTGCTGGCTAATTCTATGTATATCTTGTCTACAGCACAGACTACCACTTATTAAAAAAATCCAAGGCTATTTTGTTACGTCACCTTGGCTTTTGAGATCAGAGATCACTGATGTGCTTCCATCTCATCGTTATTTGTCCCACAGTGACTGATAAATTTTCTTAAAGATTTCTCCACTTCAGGTATACCATAAGTAGGAATTAAACCTACCAACCATACCCTGAATGTTGGACCAATGAGTTTTCTTCTGACTTTCATTTTACAATGTCTAACAAATTAACATTACCTTTCCAATATTTACTAGCATCATTACTATGAATATCTAAAGGTAATCCTAAAGTTTTCAAAGTGCATTGCCCATGCATTTGTCAGGAATCTAAATGAGATTGCCCACATAAGTTCACTGTCAGTTGGAAGGGGATCATCTAAATTAGTGTAGTTGGATCTACCACACAGAAACATATATCCATAAGTAGTACACAAAGTTTGTCTCGAGGAAACAGAAAATATAGAAAAATTCACATGTGATAACAAAGTTTCCTAGAGAATTCATGATTAGCAAGATAATACAGGATGGACCTTTCCTGTAGGAGATCTTCAGTTAGTCTGTTTAAAACATACTAAGTGTTCTTCCCAAGGGCAAGCTGCCCCTCCTTGGTTTACCTATAAACAGTCATGGGTCACTTTCTCAGAAGCAGAAATGGAACCTAAGACAAAATGGAGTCTGAGCCATGAGGTCAATCTCTTCTGAAAATCTGGTTTCTTTAAGATGCATAATTTTCTGCATCGTAAGAGGGTGACAGTTTGATTACAAACATTAGACAGATATATGACATTGTCTTAAAGACTGCTTAAACTAATTACTAATTTACCCTAAACATAACTCTGTCTGATCTTTGAAGTTAGTTTCCTAAAACAGACTGAACTCTTAAAAAAAAAAAAAAAAGCTTAATACCC
>NW_004444177.1:1635489-1640727 GCF_000243295.1 Trichechus manatus latirostris
AGTTTACCAACAGGAACTTCTAATTCAAGAGTTACCATATCTAAACCCATTAGTTAGATAATTTAGGAGAAAGGAGAATGATTTCTTATACCCAGAAATTAGGACCTGAAAATATCAGCAACATTAAAAAAACCATAGTTTCCTTTAGTTTACTCAGTCTTATGTAGTTAATTTCTGTTCCACATAACTCTGGATCAGCCGTGGTCTGCAAACTCATCAGCTTCTGCATAGGAGCTCTGGCAATTGTATTCAGTCTAGTCACAGTCTTTTTAGCAAGTCCAATATAGTCCATCTTTTTGCTGAGGTATTTTGGTCCAACTTTTTCAGCTAATCAGCAAAGTAAAAACTTATCTGCAGATGACAAAACTTAATATGGCCATGATTAATTGATAAACATAATATTCTTAATAGTGAAAGACATGATAGAAATTAATTTCAAGCTCAACATAAAGGCCAAATAAAATCAATTTAAAAAAACTAGATAAAATATTTCTAAATATAGCCATTAACCATATTCAAAGAGCTTCAGATATAATGCATAATAATTTCGAGACAAAATACTATATAGTCAGGATATACCAAAAATATACCAAGATTATCAAATCTCTAAATACCTGAATAGTCATAAAAAAAACTTTATAGGTAAATGATGTGAATTCTCTAATCAAACCATTGGCTTTGATAATGCTAGATTTAAAAAGATAAAGTTGCTACCAAGTTAGCAATAAAGAGATAATAATATAGGTCACTGTGAAACAATACTTAAGTTATTTAATTCTAATGAGAGGCCAAACCTTTGTCTTCCAGGCAGATTATACAAAGAATAAATTAACCCTTTAACTCAAAAAAAAAAATTGTTATTTCAACAGAGAAACCCAATTCTTTGTTTTAGATGCTACTTAACATTGAAATTGCTAAAAGTCTCATAAATTAAACCATTAAACTTTAGTCGGGCAGATGAAACTTGACCATATCAAATAAATTTCTTTTTCAATAAACCTTTTAAAGTTTGCCTTTGTTGTATATCTCTTACAGTGTATCCCTTTAAATGGCAAAAATTAACACTTATTTGGAGACTTAAATATATATATCTATATATCCTCTTGTGGCATAAAAAGCAAAAGTATATAAACTTAAATTATGACAAGTATCTATTAACTTAATAACATCAATAAGTAAAGACCACGTAAACTCACCAGATAATACCACACAAAACAAGGATATGGAGATCCTAGTTTCTAAAAGTGTATATAGCAATTTTTGGTAAGATCGACTCAATTCAATGGAAAAAACAGGTACAGAACTAGCACTTCTCCCTTAAATATCAAAACACAGGTCAGGAGCTGCCACCTCCCCCTGAAAATCTGGCAAAACAGGCAAGAGCTGCCACCTCTCCCTGCGAATTTGGCAAAACAGAGCACTATTTTCCAGGTTTTCTCTGAGCCACAAAAAAGAAATGAGGAACGCCGCGGGGTTTGGACAGTGTTTTGCTTAGACCAATGTGTACCTTCATTGCACGAGATTTTTCTTGCTGGTGGCAGGCAGCCTAGTGCTCTAGCCTGTCTCATGATCACCTTATCCTGTCACGGGAGACTTTAACGCTCGTGATGAGCGCAGGCGACTGCCCTAATGGCTTTTACTGGTCGACCCGTGCCCGAATTTTTTTGCGGCTTATAGTGGCTCAAAGCTCTTTGAAAATAGAATTACCTCTTCAAACGTCCAAATCCAGGCCTAAACTGCAGTTCACTTAAACAGTTACTAAATGTCTCTCTTAACCAAACGATCAAGCAAAAATCTAAGGAAGATTCTTCTTAATCAATCAACTGGTTTTTCAAACAAATATGCCAAATAAAACTTAAGAAAACATGAGAAAGAGAACAACAAAGAATAAGCAAAGGTTCGTTTTCTGAGAGCACTCACCCCATCAATGTCAAAGGGACATGGAGTGGGAACACGTGGGTCCAGAAGATAGGACCTTTCTTTGCCAGCTTCTGCTCCGCAGTCCAGGTCTCTTCAAAGTTGACTGGGTTCGTAGCTTCAGACTCTGCTCCAGGGCCATTAACTGTTGTAGGGGAAAAACATCACAAAGTTTAGTAAAGTAAAAAGAAAGTTTTATTTGGCATATATTCAAAAGGACAAAAGTGGGAAGTGGACAAGCATGCTGCCACAGCCATGTCTGCCCCAGTCCAAAGAATATCACAGAATAGGCAAGAATGGGAAAACGGACAAGCATGCTGCCAGAGCCATGTCTGCCGCAGTCCGAGGCTCATAGTATTTAAGAAAATATTTATTTGATTAGCAGTCAAATCAGATGATAAGATACAATGTGGTGATCTTTTTTTTCTTTTTATACGTTTTGGTAGGACAAAAAACATCTGAGGTGGTGGTGGGTGCTTAGACTTTTTTCTTTGTACGTAAATTAGTATAATCTTCCCAGAAATTAACTTAAAAATATGTGTCAAAGGCCTTAAAAATGCCCATGCCCTTTGATTCAGTAGTTCTATTTTTATAAATCTATCCTAAAGTATGAAACATTGATAAAAACTATTTAGAAATAGTCCTCAATGTAAATAATCCAAAATAAAGGAAAGATTAAGTGAAGTGGTGAGAAATAGTATACTACGTTGTAAAATTAAGTTTCCAGTCAGATTTGAAAAAATGAACTGGTAAAGGGTTTCTAATATAATCTTAAAAGTAAAAAAAAAACAGGTTAGAAAATTGTGTATATAGTTTAACCTCAAAATGAAATAATAGAAAGAATGGCAGAAAGTATATTAAAATATTAAGAATTTTTTTCTCTGAAGTATGGGTTGTATAGCATCATGTTTTCTCTATGCATTTCATATTTTCAATTTCTATTTCTATATGTCTATTCTTTTCATTTATTTCTTTTATAATCAGAAAAAAACAATAACTCTATTGAGCAATCATTAAGAGTTTGTAATGTGGGAACTGGCCAAAGAGCATATGGCACTAACTTGCTGATGTATGTATATTCCTTTCCCTCAGGTTAAGAGTCTTTCTGAGGATCCAGAACCTTTTATTTTTAACATTTATTGTTAAAACACACCTTATATTAACTAGAAGAGATTTGCACAGATTATAGCGTGAAGCGCTTAGGAAAATTCAACTTCAATTTTCAAGAAAAGTATTAAACATAATTTCTGCTCTTAAAGAATGTCAAGTAGAAGCACTAACCAAATGACACAGGCCAAAAACTCATGTTTTCTGATGAAAAGAGGAAAAAATAAAGATCATAATCATAACTTATGATCTGTCAAACAGTTAAAATCCAGAGTCATTGGTTTTCAGTAACATATTATTTAACTTCCATAGCATCAAATTGCACTTCACTTCAGTTCGTGCATCTTCACTTCAGTGGGAATATTTTGCATTTTCCCTTATTAAAATGATTTGGAAAGTCTTTGGCCCAAATTTAACTGAGGTATACTAATTAACTAAAATATACTAATTAACTGGGGTATAATTAACTGACCTCCAGTAATTCTAACCCAGTACCACCACGATCTTAATGAACTGCTAAAGAAGCAAAAAGAGTTGGATTTTATTTACCACCACTAGTTGCCATCGAGTTGACTCCAACTCATGGTAACCCCATGTGTGTCAGAGTAGAACTGTGCTCCACGGGGTTTTCAGTGGCTGATTTTTTCAGAAGTAGATCACCAGGCCTTTCTTCCGAGGCACCTCTGAGTAAATTCTAACCTCCAATCTTTCGATTAGCAGTCGAGAACAGTAACATTTTGCATCACCCAGGGACTTCTTGATTTTATTAAGAAGAACTTCATATTATGCAAATAAAGGAAGACAACTCTGGAGCATTTCTAATCCACCTCTGTTTTATTCATAGCAAATACATGTGGATTTTGGACCAAAACCAAGACATCAAAGTGGCTGTAAAAGATATTTGCCTTCCAATAAAAAGATAAGTGGTATAAATCATTGGATGAACCATGCCCTCTGGGATTTTTTTTCCCCCTTTGTTACTGTTTATTCATTCATTCATTCCCTCAATGAACATTTCCAAGTGCCAGGATGACATCAAAGACATATAAAAATAGAACATAATAACTATCCCCTTTAATTTATGGGGGCAGTGGTGGTTCAGGGTAGAATTCTCCCATCTACGTGGTAGACTGGGTTTGATTCCTGGCCAGCGTGCCTCTCCCACAGCTACCACCCCTCTCTTAGTAGAGGTTTACATGTTGCTATGATGCTGAAAACTTTCAAGGAGCTTCTAGACTAAGACAGACTTAGAAGAAAGGCTTGGTGATCTACTTCCACAAATGCCAGCCAATGAAAACCTTGTAGATCGCAATGGTCCTGTTTACAACTGATCCTGGGGATGGTAAAGAACCAGACAGCGTTTTGTTCCATTGTACATGGAGTTTTCATGAGTCAGGGGCTGACTCTACGACTCTGCAGCAGCTAACAACAACAACAATAATTGATATTCTATCAGATCAACATATATTAGTTATACACGTATATCTCATTCTTCCCCCATGATACTACCACTTCGCAGCATGTTGACACAAGTACTAATGTGCTGCTCAGTCTGAGCACATGGACTAGTACATAAACGTATCCTGCTTTACACAATAGGAGACCATGGGGGATAATTTTCTTTAAAAACTGTTTTATCTATTTAAAATTTTTTTTTTATTGTACTTTAGATAAAAGTTTACAGAACAAATAATTTCTCATTAAACAGTCAGTACACATCGTTTTATGACATTGGTTAAGAACCTCACGACGTGTCAACACTCTCCCTTCTTAACCTTGAGGACTTTTTTTGGTGAAAATATACATAGACAAAGTTACACCATGTTGAAAGTTTCTACATGTACAATTCAGTGACATTGATTACATTCTTACAGCTCTGCTGCTATTCTCACTGTCCTTTTCCAAATTATTCCATCATCATTATCTTTAACTCACTGTCCCCTAGGCTTCCCATCAAACCTTTTGAGTTCCTGTTGTCAATTTGATCTCACATGGATAATTCTTTTTTTATATTTTGTACGTTAGATGAAGGTTTGCAGAACAACTAGTTTCTCAATAAACAGATAGTACACATATTGCCCTATGACAGTGGTTAACAAACCCATGACATGTCAACGGTGTCCCTTCTCAACCGTGGGTTCCCTATCACCAGCTTTTCTGTCCCCTCCTGCCTTCTAGTCCTTGTCCCTGGACTGCTGTGCCTCATTAGTCCTG
>NW_004444177.1:1643708-1647388 GCF_000243295.1 Trichechus manatus latirostris
AGAGAGATGAGAAACTGAGTAATGAAGAAAGACAAAAAGGGAAAAAGAGGGAAAAGAAAACAAAACAAATTTAAAAAAAGAACAAGAAACCCCCCCAAAAAACAGAAAATAAAACAAAAACACAAAAAAAGAAATGTCTTCAAGGATCCCTCTGCATGTCTGCGCAAACTGAGTGGGTAGGTCCCAAGCCGCGAAGCACTGCCTGGCTAGAATGGGCTCCCGATTTGAGAAAAGAAAAAGAAAACAATTCAAAGCAAACAAACAAAAAAAGCCTGGAGATCCCACCAGCATGGCAGCACGGACCGGGAAGCAGTTTCTCATTCAAGTGGAGTTTCACAACCTTTCAGGAAGAAGCAAAGATAGCGTGTGGAGCCAGGTATTTGAGTGAAAGGATGAGGAGGTAGTGAGAGGCAAGGAAGAAATCAAAAGAAGCGGAGAAAAGCAACACCAGCAGCCAACAAATGGCACTCAGGGAGTCGGCCACTGCAGGCAGATGAAATTCAAGCAGCCTGTGGTTCCAGGCCAAGACACTGTGGCCCCAGGAAGCAGAGGAGGCCAAGTAGGGGTGAAGAAGGGTTGGGGGTGGAAAAGCTTATATCGCTGGTTACCCGTTATTCTGTCTCCTGCTGGAAGATCCATGAAGCTGCTTTCTCGTAGCCACTGTTCGCTGGTCTCTGATAGGAGTGCAAGATGGCAGATCCATGCTGTACTAGCTGATAGGGGACCTCTGCATGTATGTCTGCTCGCTCTCTGTTCTCAGTCAGTTTCTTATTCCACTTGGTGCTTGGCTGAGTTCTTTATCTCTTCTTGATGCTTAGGTGTTCAGAATTGCTGTTTTCTCTGTTTGGCTTGGTATTTTGGATCTTTGCTGTGGACGGATGGTGTGGTGCTTCTGCCTAGAGCTCCATGTTGCCGGAAGTCCTCTTTTACTATATTTTTGTTAACTGAGCCATACAAAAAATTAAAAATTACTATATTCTAATACTAATTTTTAATTTTACTTTCCTAAGCAGTAGTGAAATTCTGACTTTATCTTGAGAAGACATTCCCAAATATGTTTCATCGAATACTAATCTTATTAGCTGCTCCATGAAAAATGAGGTTTGTATCAAAATAAGTTGAAAAATACTTCCTATTGCATTCACCCTTCTGGTTGATCACCCCCATGTGCATTAGTATATTAAAATCTCCAAGAAGAAGAGTAATAAAGAAACCTGATCATTTTTGTTCTATCCACAATTTCTCAACGTACTTGGCCATATATCTCTTTTGAACAAAACTCCCTTTAACACGTCATAGAGATTGTATTAACTTTAACTATTGAAAATGTCAGTTTAGGGAGTAGTTCTGCTCGAGTTGGGTCCTATTTTCTCCTCTTCTTGACACTGCTCATGTTCTGTTTATCTCTCTGATTCTTGTCTCACTCTGGTGTGACAATTATAATATTATAATTATATTATACTATAATATGCACAGAAAAATTCTGTTGCTACATTTGCAAAGAGTGCAAAGTTCATAGTTTAAAGGCAAATTTTTCATTAACTATATTTGAAAAATATTAATTTTCCAGTGTTTCCTCTTAAATGTACATTGGTGGTTGTTTTATTAACAGAGGATAATGTTTCTTTCCATTTGTGTATGTTTGATGTCTATAGCCTTTTCTGTTTTCTCCATTATGAATCCAAGATGAAACAAAATGTCACATTGTATGGATATATGTGTGTCAGTAAACTTCCTGCTTAACAACAATAAATAACCTCTCTGCTTAAAGTAGCTCCAGAGTTTTATTGTTTAGCCATTTAATTCACACTATCATGTGGATCATACTATTTAATAGACATACTGGTTACTGCACTGAAAATGTGATATAAAAATTGAGTTAATTTCAGAAAAATAAAAGCATCTGAATATAATTTAATGCTTTTCTCAAAAACTTTTATTCACTTTGTTCTTAATGTTTTGAAGTATCTTCAGCTTTTCTTTAATTTTTTAATTGACCTGAAAAAGGATTGGGGTTGCTATTTGCATTCATGATCATCTCAAAAGTATCAAATCAGCACTAGTGAAGCTTGAATTCATCCCTGACTATGTTCTGATACACATTGTCTCCCCAAAAAGACACCTATTTAAACAATGTGACTATATGGCACTTTCTGCTTGCCCATCTGTCTTCTTCTGAGAGACCATGACCTCTATGGGCAAAGATCATTTTTTGTATTCTTAGTACAAGGTAATGTGTGAACAAGTAAGCATTCAATGGTTGCTCAGTGAATGATTGATTTGTGGGCCATGTGTAATTCTTTAGAACTCAGATTTTTTACATATTTAAGAAACTCTTCCCAAGGTGTTGATTATAAATGGCTCAAAATTCAGCCAATTTAGAACAATACCTTGCAAAAGTATGTGTATTTGACATTTTGGTGTTAATTGTATGCATAGGTGTTGTCTTGTATATTGTATTTTAATGTTACAATTATACGTTACATAATAGCTTTTGACAAAGCCCTTTTAATGATCATTTTGAACAGCTATTTATGGTTTTTACTATATCATGTTCCAATTTATGAGGCCATTTTCTTATGGTTAAGTTGCATTAGTTTGTATAATTTTTCAGCAAACATTTACTTCTTTACTATTTACAGGTTATAACTAATAAAATTAAAATTTGAAACCAACAGTCTGTCTCAAGAATTTTTGTTCTTAACTGCCATATATACTTGTTCTTGTGGACCACATTTCTTGTAATGTACTTGCCAAGCCATAGTGTCTGACATGTTTTATTCAGCACACCAATAGGTTTATTTATAAATTTAAAAGCAATATAGGTAGATAGATAGATGTTATAACAGTTTAAAAAATAACAAACTGAAATTATGTTACTAATCATTAGCATAAAAACATAGCTTAAAATTGTATTAATTTGCACTTTACATTTCTAACAGAGTCAAGTATGTTTCATAAGTTTGTATTCCAATAGTGCTTTATTGTTTTATTTTTTCATTAAGAATTATATACACAAATTGTTTTATGACACTGGTTGAAATCTGCACAAAGTATCAGCACTCTACCCCTTTCCCTTTCTACCCTGCATTCTCAGTGTCCTTTCCTCCAGTCTTCCTGTCCCTTCCTGCCCACTTGTCTTTGCTTTTGTGCAGGTGTTGTCCATTTGGTCTTGTATACTTGATTGAACTAAGAAGCACATTCCTCACATGTGTTATTGTTTGTTTTACAGTCTTGTCCAATCTTTGGCTGAAAGGCGGACTTCAGGAGTGGCTTCAGTTCTAAGTTAGAAGGGTGTCAGGTGGCCATAGTCTTGGAGATTCCTCCACTCATGATCAAACCAGTAAGTCTGGACTTTTTCTGTGAATTTGAATTTTGTTCTACATTTTTCTCTTGCTCTGCCTGGGACCCTCTATTGTGACCCCTGTCAGAGCAGTCAGTGGTGGTAGGCGGGCACCATCTAGTTCTTCTGGACCCAGGCTTGTGGAAGGCTGTGATTCATGTGGTCCATTAGTCCATTGGACTAATATTTTCCTTACGTCTTTTGTTTTCTGCATTCTCTTTTGTTGCAAATGTGCTGAGGCCAATAGATGTATCTTAGATGACCACTAGCAATCTTTTAAAAACCGCAGATGCTACTCACCAAAGTGAGATGTAGAATATTTTCTTTTTTTTTTTTT
>NW_004444177.1:1655799-1663508 GCF_000243295.1 Trichechus manatus latirostris
GAGCCAGCCAGTGCAGGCCGGTGCCCCCGAACAAGAGATTCTGTCCGTGGGAAGCAGAGGAGGCCGAGTGTGGGTGAAGAAGCGTGGAGAGTGGGAAAGCATATATCACAAATTGCCGGTGCTCTGGAGCCCCTCAGGAAGAAGCAAAGATGGCGCACGGAGCCAGGCACTTGAGTGAAAGGAGGGGGAGTTGGCAAGAGGCAAGTGAGAAATCAAAAGAAGTAGGAAAAAAAAAAAAAAGCAACACTAGCAGCCAGCAAATGGCACTGAGAGAGCCACCTGCCTGGGTGTGTGGAATCCCTAGAACATTTTCTTTATGAACTGTTATGCCAATTGACCTAGATATCCCCCTAGACAATGGTCCCCAGCTCTCAGCCCCTCTAACTCAGTCTGACAAGGTGTTTGGATGTGTCTAGGAAACTTTTATGGCTTTGCCTTGGCCAATTTGTGCTGACTTCCCCCATATTGTGTGTTGTCTTTCCTTTCATCAAAATTAACACTTGTCTACTATCTAGTTAGTGATTTCTCCTCCCACCTCTCCCTCCCTTGTAACCATTAAAGATTGTTTTTTTCTGTGTGTAAACCTTCTCTTGGGTCTTTATGATAGTGGTCTCGTACAATGTTTTCCTTTTGTGACTAACTTATTTCACTCAGCATAATGTCCTCTAGATTCATCCATGTTATGAGAAGTTTTGCAGATTCATTGTTGTTCTTTATCATTGTGTAATATTCCATTGTGTATGTGTACCATAATTTGTTTATCCATTCATCTGTTCATGGGCACTTAGGCTGTTTCCATCTTTTTATATTGTGAATAATGCAATGAACATGAATGTGCTTATGTCTATCTTTGTGACGGCCTTTATTTCTCTAGGATATATTCCTAGGAGTGGGATTGCTGGATTCTATGGTATTTCTATTTCTAACTTTTTAAGGAGGCACCATATCATTTTCCATAGTGGTTGTACCATTTTACATTCCCACAAGCAGTGCATAAGAGTTCCAATCTCCCCACAACCTCTCCAACATTTGCTATTTTCTTTTTTTTTCCAGTAATGTTGGGCTGAGATGGTATCTCATTTTAGTTTTGATTTGCATTTCTCTAATGGCTAATGATGGAGAGCATTTCCTCATGTGTCTGTTAGTTGCTTGAATGTCTTCTTTGGTGAAGTGTTTGTTCATATCCTTTGCCCATTTTTAATTGGGTTGTTTGTCTTTTTGTTGAAGTGTTGAAGTATTCTGTAGATTTTAGAGATTAGAACCTTGTCAGATATGTGGTAGCCAATTTTTTTTCCCAGTCTAAAGGTTCTGTTTTTCTCTTTCAGTGAAGTCTTTTGATGAGCCTAAGAGTTTAATTTTTAGGAGATCCCAGTTATCTAATTCATATTCTGGTATTTGTGCATTATTAGTCATGGTTTATATTGTACTTATGCCATGTATTACGACCTCTAGCTTTGTCCCTTTTTTTTTTATTCCATGTTATTTATCGTTTTAGGTTGTATATTTAGGTCTTTGATCCATTTCGAGTTAGTTTTTGTGTTTGGTGTAAGGTACAGGTCCTGGTTCATTTTTTTAGAGGTGAAGATCCAGTTTTGCCAGCATCATTTGTTAAAAAAAAGTGTCTTTTCCTCCATTTAATGGACTTTGGTCCTTTGCCAAAGATCAGCTAACCATAGGTGGATGGATTTACATCTGGGTTTTTGATTCTGTTCCATTGGGTCCAAGGGTCTGTTGTTGTAGTAGTACCAGGCTATTTTGATCACCATGGCTGTATAGTAGGTTCTGAGATCAGGTAATGTGAGGCCTCCTGCTTTGTGAAAATGTCAATCCTATGCAAAGTGATCTACACATATAACACAATACTGATCCAAATACCAACAGCATTCTTTAAGGAGATAAAGTTGATGATTAGTTTTTCCATCTCGTTAAAGAATGCTGTTGATATTTGGATCAGGATTCCATTATATCTGTAGATCGCTTTGGGTAGGATTGATATTTTCACAATGTCAAGTCTTCCTGTCTAGGAGCATGGTATGTTTTTCCAGTTACGTGTTTCATAGATTTCTTTGTATAGGTCTTTTATGTCCCTCATTAGATTTATTCCTAAGTATTTTATCTTTTTAGGGGCTATTATAAATGGTATTGTTTTCCTGATTTCCTTTTCAAAGTTCTGTTTGTAAAAAACAACAACACCACCACCAAAACCAAGTGGAATTCATACCAGGTGTGCAAGGATGGATCAACATTAGAAAATTAATCAACATAATCCACCACATAAATAGAACAAAAGAAACAAATCACTTGATCATCTCAACTGATGCAGAGGCATTTGATAAAGTCTAACACCCATTCCTGTTAAAAGTTCTCAATAAAAGAGGAATAGAAGAGAAATCTAACCGATTTTTGTATGTTGATCTTACATCCTGTTATTCTGCTGAATCTTTCTATTAGTTCCAGTAGATCTCTTGTGGAGTCTTTGGGGTTCTCTGTGTATAGAATCATACCATCTGCAAATAGGGATAGTTTTACTTCTTCCTTTCCATTTTGGATGCCCTTTACTTCTTTTTGTTGTCTTATTGCTCTAGGTAGGACTTCCAGCACAATGTTAAATAGGAGTGGTGATAAAGTGCACCCTTGTCTTGTTCCCATCATCAGGGAGAATGCTTTCAGCCTCTATCTGTTGAGAATGATGTTGGCTATTTGTTTTGCATAGATGCCCTTTATTATGTTGAGACATTTCCCTTCTATTCCGCTTTTATTGAGAACTTTTAACAGGAATGGGTGTTGGACTTTATCAAATGCCTCTGCATCAATTGAGATGATCATGTGATTTGTTTCTTTTGTTTTATTTATGTGGTGGATTATGTTGATTAATTTTCTAATGTTGATCCATCCTTGCACACCTGGTATGAATCCCACTTGGTTTTGGTGGTGGTGTTGTTTTTTACATAATGTTGAATTCTATTGGCTAGAATTTTGTTGAGAATTTTTGCATCTATATTCATGAGGGAGCCCTGGTGGGGTAGTAGTTAAGAGCTCGGCTGCTGGCCAAAAGGTCAGCAGTTCAAGTCCACCAGCTGCTCCTTGAAAACCATATGGGGTAGTTCTACTCTGTCCTATAGGGTTGTTGAGTCGGAACCCACTTGATGGTACCTAATAACAACATATTCATGAGAGCTATTGGTATGCATCATGGCTTTAATTGTGTCCCCCAAAAATATGTCTATGTATATCAATTTGGCTAGGTCATGATTCCCAGTATTGTGTGATTGTCCACCGTTTTGTCATGTGATATAATTTTCCTACGTGTTGTAAATCCTGCCTTTATGATGTTAACCTGAGGGGTTAGGCAGCAGTTATGTTAATGAGGAGGACTCAATCTATAAGATTGGATTGTGTCTTGAGCTAATTTCTTTTGGGATATAAAAGAGAGAAGCGAGCAGAAAGATAGGGGGACTCATATCACCAAGAAAGCAGTGCTGGCAGCAGAGTGTGTCCTTTGGACCTGGCGTTCCTGCATGGAGAAGCTCCTAGTCAGGGGAAGATTGATGAGAAGGAACTTCTTCCAGAGCCAGCAGAGAGAGAAAGCCTTCCCCTGGAGGTGACACCCTGAATTTGGTCTTTTAGCCTACTTTACTGTGATGAAATAAATTTCTCTCTGTTAGAGCCATCCACTTGTGGTATTTCTGTTATAGCAGTGCTGGATAACTAAGACAGTATGTAATTTACTGTTTTGTGTGGTATCTTTGCCTGGCTTTGGTATCAGGGTCATGCTGGCCTCGTAGAATAAATTCAGGAGGTATCACTTCCTTTTCTATGCTCTGAAATACTTTGAGCACTGCTGGTGTGAGCTCTTTCCTGAATGTTTGGTAGCATTCTCCAGTGAAGCAGTTTGGGTCAGGGATTTTTTTGTTGGGAATTTTTTTTTATTACCTCATTAATCTCTTCTCTTGTTATGAGTCTGTTCAGATTTTCTGTCTCGGTTTGTGTTAGCTTACGTAGATAGTGTGTTTCTAGAAATTTGTCCATTTCCTCTAGGTTCTCAAATTGGTTGCAGTACAATTTTTCACATGATGCTGCTATGATCCTCTTTATTTCAGTTGAGTCTGTTGTCATGTCCCCCATCTCATTTCTTATTTGGGTTATTTGCTTCCTTTCCTGTTTTTCTTTTGTTGGTTGGGCCAAAGGTTTGGCAATTTTGTTGATCTTTTTACAGAACCAACTTCGGTCTTGTTGATTCTTTATAATGTATTTCTGTTCTCTATTTCATTTATTTCTGCTCTAATCTATATTATTTCCATTCTTCTGGTGCCTGTGGGCTTCTTTTGCTGTTTTCTTTCTATTTATTTGAGTTATAGGGCTAATGTTTTGATTTTGGCTCATTCTTCTTTTTTGATGTGTGCATTTATTGCTATAAATTAGCCTCTGAGCTCTGCCTTTGTTATGTTCCAAAGGTTTTAGAATAATGTGTTTTAATTATCATTTAGCTATAGAGTTCTTTTTTCTCTTTAATTTTTTCAGTTACCCTCTTGTTTTTAAGCAAGGTGTTATTCAGTTTCCACAAATTGATTTTTTTCCCTTGCTATTCCTATTATTGAGTTCTACTTTTATAGCATTGTTATCAGAGAGAATGCTTTGTAGTATTCTGATGTTTTGGATTTTATTGAGGATTCCTTTGTGGCCTAAAATGTGGTCTATTCTGAAGATGATTCCATGTGCATTGGAAAAGAATATATACTTTGCTGCTGTTCTATGTATGTTATGTATATGTCTATGAGGTCAAGTTGTTTGATTGTGACCTTTAGCCCTTCTGTATGTTTGTTGAGTTTCTTTCTAGATGTTCTGTCCTTTACCAAGAGTGGTGTGTTGAAGTCTCCTACTATTATTGTGGAACAGTCTATTTCTCTTTTCAGTGCTGTTATAGTTTTTTTATGTATTTTAGAGCCCTGTCATTGAGTGCATAGATATTTATTAAAGTTATGTCTTCTTGTTGGATCATCCCTTTAATCATTATATAATGTCCTTACTTGTCTTTTATGGTTGGTTTTGCCTTAAAGTCTATTTTGTCTGAGGTTAGTGTCACCACTTCTGCTCTTTTTTGGTTGCTGTTTGCTTGATACATTTTTTCCATCCTTTGATTTTTAATATATTTATGTCTTTGTGTCTGTTGTATTTGAGAGAGAGCTTTATAAGAATATTATTCTTGGTTGGCAGTTGTTTTTCTTTTCGTTTTTTCTTTCAAGGTTTTATGTATGTCATGTCATTGCCCTCTTGCCTGCATAGTTTCTGCTGAGTAATCAGAGCTTAGTCTTACTGTTTCCCTTTTGTAAGTGACTTCATTTTTCCTGAGCTGTTCTCAGGATTCTTTGTCTTTGATTTTGGCAAGTGTGATTATGATATGTCTTGGTGAATTTCTTTTGGGGTCTATCCTAAATGGGATTCATTGAGCTTCTTGGATGGTCAGCTTTTGTTTTTCATGATATTTGGGAACTTTTCTGCCAGCAAATCTTCAACAATCTTCTTTGTGTTTTCCATTCTCTCCCCCTGTTCTGGAACTCCAATCACACATAAATTTTTGCTCTTGATCATGTCTCGCATAATTCTTAGGTTTTCTTCATTATTTTCTCTGATTTCTCCTCAAAGTGGCGTCCATGGATTCATCTTCAATTTTGCTGATTCTACCATCCATTGTTTCAAATTTTCTCCTAAAACCTTCTATTGATTTGTACATTTCTGAAATTTTGTTGTTTGTCTTTTGGATTTCTAGTTGTTGTTTCTGTATAATTTCTAATTGCTTATTTATTTTGATTTTTTTTCTTGTATTGTTTTTCTGAATTCTTCTATTGCTTTATCTGTGTGTTCCTTGATTTTGGCTATGTTTTGAGTTGATTCCGACTCATAGCAACCCTATACAATGAGCCCTAGTGGCATAGTGGTTAAGAGCTCGGCTGCTAACCAAAAGGTCAACAGTTCAAATCTACCAGTCATTCCTTGGAAACACTATGGGGCAGTTCTACTCTGTCCTTTAAGGTCCCTATGAGCCAAAATTGACTTGATGGCAATGAGTCCTAACCTCTTTGAGATTCCTAAATATCAGTCTTTTGAATCCCATATCAGGTAGTTCCACTGTTTTTCTTCTACTGAAAGGTCATCTGATTCTTTATTTTGGCCAAATGCTGGAGCCATCTTGTCCTGCTTTTTTTATATGTTTTGGTATTGTCTACTGTCTCCAGGACATTAAGGTATTATTGTCTTTGTTTATTGATTGTATGTTCTTTTGTTTTGTCTTACTTTTTTGTTTTGTTTTGATATGTCAGGGTGGGTGGGCCAGGTCTGCTTTACTCCTTGCCCATCTGTGGACACGATAGCTCTTGACACCTTGTCCACATAGGCAGAGCAGCAGCAAGCAGTGTGAACCCACTTCACTGTACACTAGTTTGGCAAGGTGGCTGAGGGTGGACTTGGCCAGTCCTGTCTGGCTCCTGATGTTGGTCTGGTGCTGTGGGAGTGTACACAGCCCCCTGCCACATAGGCTCTGTTCAGCAACTGGTTGAGTGGTGGGAGGGGAGGGTCAGCGTGGACCTAGTGCAATGGTAGACCTGAACCAGGCATGCTTTAGGCACAGGGGCATGGCAAGGGGTGGCAGGAAATGGAGGTGGAGTATGGAGCTAGGTGGAGGAAACAAAGAAAGGAAAAGAGATAGAAAAAAAAGGGTGTAACTGGTGAGTGGGAGAGGGTGAAACGGGGCTGCTGGGAAGGTTGGGAGGTGGTGTGCAGGGCTAGGAGGGAGGTAGAAAGTGGCAGGCTGGTGGCTTTCTAGCCGTGGCTCTGCAGAGTGGCCCGGGTGGAACAGACGGTTTATATGGCTAGGTGGGAGAGAAAGAAAAAATAAATAAATAAAAAATGGCATGACAAGGGCTGGTGGGTGGTGACAGGTGGGACTTCGGCAGTGACAGGCCAGTAGCTCCCTACCTGTAGCGGTGCAGCAGGCTCAGTGGGAAAGGGTAGAGGTGGCCTTCAGGGCATGGTGAGAGGAAGAAAGAAAAGGTAGAAAGGGAAAAGAAAAGAAAAAAATGGTGCAGTGGGAACCATCAGTTTGGGGCTGATCAGACCTGGGTTGGTGGTGGGCTGGGGCTTCTCTAGCCAAGTCTGTGTGGTGTGGCCCATTGGGAGGGGTGTTGGTGGTATATGGGACAGAAAGGTAATGGTTGGAAAAGTGTTTTTCACTGGTTACTGGGTGCTGTGTCTCCTGTTGGGAGCTCTGTGAAGTTGCCTGCCCATACTCCCTGTCCAGGGTCATTGGTGACTGTGCTCCAAGATGGTAATGCTGTGCTGGCAGGAGATCTCCACTCTGTATCTCTCCTTGTTCTCTGTTTTCCTTCAGTTTTTTCTTCCATTCTGTGTTTGATCTATTTCTTTATCCCTCCATTTGGTGCTTAGGATTCCAGGACTGACTTTTGTATCTGCTTTACTTAGTTTTTTGGGTCTTTGCTGCAGAGAGATGGCATAATGCATCTGTCTAGGGAGCTATGTTGGCTCTGCCTCCCAATAGTGTTTTCAATTGTGACATTCATGTGTTTATATATTTTTTTTTTTTGAGTTTTTTTTTTTTTTAATATTTTATTGTACTTCAGGTGAAGGCTTACAGAACAGATACTTTCTCATGTAACAGTAACACACATGCTGTTTTATGACATTGGTTAATAACC
>NW_004444177.1:1671080-1687998 GCF_000243295.1 Trichechus manatus latirostris
TTTATCTCTTCATTTGATGTTCTAGGGTTTCAGGATTGTTGATTCTCTGTTTGGCTTAGTTTTTCGGATCTTTGCTGTGGAGGGACGGCGTGGTGTTTCTGCCTAGAGCGCCATCTTGCCGGAAGTCTCATGTGTTTATATATTTTTAAACATGTCATTTGAGAGCCTTGCTTCCTTTTTTTTTTGATATTAAGATAAATATTAAAATTTATCTGTGATAACACACAAATATATTTCCTTCTTTGTCAATATCTTCTTATTTTTAATTTTGTAATTTATTTTATTTTTCTAAATTTATAAAATCAATTTTTAAGTGTATCTTAGATTTCAATTTTGTTTTTAATTTTTTTAAATTTATTTTAGGTTTTGAAAGGAGCTGTGGTGTCACAAGTTTAAGTACTCAGCTGCTAACCAAAAGATCTGTGATTCAAACCCACCAACTACTCCGAGGGAGAAAGGTGAGGCAGTCTGCTTCTATAAAGATTTACAGCCTTGGAAACCATATGGGACAGTTACACTTTCTCCTATAGGGTCGCTATAAGTTGGAATTGACTCAGTGGCAAAGAGTTACTTTTTAAATTCATTTGCTTTAATATATCTCAGTCTTTGTTTCTATTACAACAAAGATGGAGGCATATTTATTTTGGTATATAACATAAATTTTTCATCCAAGTATTTTTTTCCAACAAGAGTTATTAAAAATGGTATTTAGTGGGGTTGTTAAACATTGTCATAGGGCAGTATGTGTACTAACTGTTTAATGAGAAACTATTTTGTTCTGTAAACCTTCATCTAAAGTGAGAATAGCAGCATAACTGGAAGAATGTAATCAATGTCACTGAATTGTAAATATAGAAATTTTTGAAATGGTGTATCTTTGGCTATGCATATTTTCACCAAAAAAAAAAAAAAAAGTCCTCCAAGGTTGAGAAGGGAGTGTTGACGTGTCGTGGGATTGTTAACCAATGTCATAAAACAATATGTGTACTGACTGTTTAATGAGAAACTATTTGTTCTGTAAACCTTCACCTAAAGTACAATTAAAAGAACATAATAACAAATGGTATTTATTTTTTTCTTCCCAGATGAAAATTTCTATGAAATCTGACGTGTTATTAGTTATGATTCTTTCCATTATCAGTCACTTGAAAATATTGAGGTTTATTAACCTCTATGTTCAAGCCCAGGGAGCCTGAGTAAAATCTTATCAGATCATATTACATCTCAGGTAATAGTTAAGAATGATATTTATTTTAAAAAATGAAAACAGTAGGTACTTTTTTCGGTGAACATCCTTCTTTAAGTTTGATTTCTGTTCAGTGTTATATTAACTGTACTATATTGCCTATTGGACTTTGTTAGATTCTAGATAAACACATCATTATCAACCCAGTCACAATAATTATGTGTATTAAGAGCATTTAACCTCTGTGTTACCCTGGGACTCCTAACACAGTGCTAGGATCTGGAAAATAGTGTCCATTCAAGAACAGGAAATCATGAGATTTTATCCACTTTAACCTCTTTCATTTGGATTTCTCTGAGTCCCTGCCCTTTGGAAACATTAAATATGAGATTATGAGAATATAACTTAGCCTGAGATAAATTCTCTTGGGGTTGGCAATTGTTTTCTAGATTTAGTAATGTAGAGTCAGTGTTAACATCATTTTTTTTTAACTAGAAAAAAAAAATTCTTCACTCTGTTTTACTCTTTGTAATCTTAAAAATCAAAGTGTCTTAGAGACTTTATGTTAAATTAACACAACTTTGAGGAATTCTTATTTGATTGAGGTGACAAGACACTGCTAGCTGAGCTTTGGCAGATAAAAAGTTAGGAGAAATGCTCTTTTAACTTCCATTTCTTTGAACTAATTCAAAAGGGGAGAAAAACTGATTTTGGTATTTAATTACTTTGGATTTTAGTATCTTTGCATTTAATCTTTTTGGACTTTACTTGCAAGGAAATCTTAATCTTTGAACTTTAATTTCTCCCTGGAAACTTGAAAGTGAGAAGAGGCCTTGTATTTATGACTGGGGCATCTCTATGTTGGCATTTTATTAATGAGTCTTCAACAATGTCATTGAATTTCGTTTAATGGGCTACATTGGCAATTTGTGTGGACAAAACATGAGGTTGAAGATAGAATAGGAAGGAAACTTTCAGTCTTGTTTACAGAAGACCTCAAACTTAATTTAATTAATGGACAGCTCTGACATATCGTAGAATCTTCTGGAAGAAAAATGAGCATTTCACAACAGTGGTCCTAAGAGGAACCTAAAGGCTGGTTTTGGTGAAATGCTCCCCTAAGGGAAGCAAGACTGTCCTGATACATCACTGATCTCTTCAGAAGGATCTGTCCACAGGTCTGATAGGCCATTGGATGAATGGTTAAATTCAAGGGCTAAGAGAATAAAAGGCTGTGGATTTTCAGGGGGTTTGCGCTTTACATATGCCTGGTATTTTCTTTCAAGTGGATGTATATATTAGTGTAACACTTCTAGCTTCTTTGCAGCCCCTCACTCATGCACAGGACACAATTTTAGGATTGTCTGAAAAATGAAAATGTGGGGCTCCCTTGTTCAAAAATCAGGAAAAATATGTTGTTAATGGTAATGAAATATAAAGCTTTCTCCTTTTTTCCCACAGTCGCCTTCTTGACTTATTGTGTTTTTTATTTGCTATTTAGTGCCATGTTCCCTCAGCCATGGAGACACTTGCAAAGCAAATACAAACCCTCATAGGCACCTGTGGCCTTGCCTTATGACTCAGCAGTTGAGTGTGTGGCCCCTAGGCTGTTGGGTTTCCTTTCCCCTACCTGCTCATGTCATTATCACAGAAAAGGCAGGGAAGTCAAGCTATGCATCTCCGTTTCCCATGAATCATTGCCACAACTGTAGCAGACAAACATCCCCAAGCATTTTGCGATCTCCATGCTAGGAAACATTAGGTACATAGATTAGGGGTGGTTAGAGGATCACTTCCAATGAGTTGCCTGATAAACACATCTTGACGCAACTAGTCCAGGGGAGGAACAGTCACTGCCATGTCCCACTCCCAAGGCGCCAGAGGCAGAGGGCAACAGCAGTCACTGGGGAGGGGTGGGGAAGGGTGGCAGGGGTTAGGTGGGGCCTGGGTGTTAGGCAGCTGAGAACCTATGCAGGGAGATGAAAAGGCATCAGAAGTTGGGTCAAAGTTCCAAGCCTACAGCACATGCTCCATTATCCTATTGGACTTCATTTATAAAACACAAATTCAAAGATAGAATTATTAAGAATTTCAAGATGGCAACTGCAGAGCATTAAACCCCAAGCATGGGTCCCTTCTGACCATAGACCCCTGTGTGATGGCATTGTTCAAATGCTCATGAAACTGGCCCTGTTGGCCCACCACACAGGGGAGGTGCAAAAACTACAATCATTAATAAATAGGGAAGGAGAAGCTAACCACATTTTGCCCAGCTCTCTCTTTTCACTTTTTTCTTTAGAACAATCTGCCTACAGTAAGCAAGTATTTCACCCTGCTGTTTTGTGACATAAGCTTTATAGGAGCACCACCTCATTAGGGAAGGTCTAACTCAGACCAGCACTCCTTGTGAATGGATGCAAGGGGTAGATCTGCCTGAATCTTGAGTCCAGTATTAATTAGGAAGCCCACTTACCCACAAATATAAGCCAAATTACTCATTGTCAGCTTTATTACTAGTTTTTTTTGTTTTGTTTTTAATTTCTCAATCAGATCAGGAACTGGACAAAAAGAAAAGTGTTATCAACTGGGCCCCCTATAATCACAGTAGAATGTGTTTGGTTCTTACTAAGGATGACCACATATTAAATTATTCCTGCCTGAAGGTGACGAAAAAAGAAAAACAAAAAACAGTTTCAGATGAGTCGATTCTGACTCACTGTGACCCCATGTGTATCAAAGTAGAATTGTGCTCCATAGGGTTTTCAATGGCTGATATTTTGGAAACAGATCACCAGGCCTTTCTTTCTAGGTTCTTCTGGGTGGGCTTGAACTTCCAACCTTTCTTTTAACAGCCAAGTATATACTAACCATTTGCACCACCCAGGAATGGTATTAAGGATACCTCTCCTCCATTACCTTGTTGCTTTTCGCCCCCTCCTTCAGTTTCTGGGGGCCAGAGTTTAGTTCCACCCACTTTGTCCTTTATACCTCTAAGTGTGTTGTTCTGTAGAGATATGCAATAATCACTTACAAGGTTGATTGATTAGTACCCTCTATTTCTTCCCTGGAACAAAGGCACTTATGCTTTTAAACTTGAAACAAAAGGAAATCCTGAATTACTCATTTGTAAAGCATGTTACCTTTTACTGACTCTCAATAATGAATGAGTAAGCAGAATCAATAAAAGCATAGATATACTCAGATGTACTTACAAGAGTTCATTCAGCTTCTGGCTCATACCAACCTGTCTAGCTTCACATTTTATGTTCTAATCATACAGGCTGGCCCACCCCATCCACACCCACACCATACTGCTTCCTGCTTTCATATTTTGCTCATACTATTAAGTATGCCTTTGTTACTTGGTTAATTTTTATCTTTATCCCAAAGTTCAGCTCAGAGATCATTTCCTCGTGCAAGCATTCTTTTTGCCCTCGAAGTCTTTCTTCTGCATTCCATTTATACCCTATAGTTAGGACTGTTGTTGTTAGCTGCCATCAAGTCTGTCCCTGACTCATGGCAACACTGTGCACAACTGGATCAGACCACTGTGTCCATAGGGTTTCCTCTGGCTAATTTTATGAAGTAGATTGGCAGGCCTTTCTACCTAGTCCATCTTAGTCTGGAAGCTCTGCTGACACCTGTTCAGAATCAGACCAACATGCAAGCCTTCACTGACAGACGGTTGGTGGCTGCCCTTGAGGTGCACTGGCTGAGATTCAAACCCAGCTTTCTCACATGGAGAGCAAGAATTCTACCACTAAACCACCAGTGCCCCATGGAATTAGGGTACCAAGGGCAAAATTTCAATTACCAAAATATATCAAAATATTCTATTTATGTATCTATCTTTTTCTACTAGAATAAAAGCTTTGCAAGGACAGAAATAATACCTCATTTGTTTTGTTTTGTTTTTAAAGCCCAGTCTCTAGCACAGAACTTGACGTAGGACAGAATCCCAATAATTACTTTTTTTTTTTTTAACTGAACAGAGGATTTTTTATATATTTACTTGTTCTCATAGTTTTCTAAGAGATTCAGAAAGAAACTGATAGAAACATTTAAATAACCGGTGTCTACCTCATGGCAACCCCACGTGTTCCATAGAGTTTTCTTGGCTGTAATCTTAACAGAAGCAGATTTTTCTCCACTTTTTTCTCCTTTTTCTTCTACTGTACCAATGGGTGGGTTCGAAACTCCAACTTTTAGGCTAGCAGTTGAGTGCAAACATGAGTCAGAATATACTAGAGGGCAATTAAAAAAACAGTATTTGTTCAGAACTGGGATAGTGGTGGTTCAGTGACAGAATTCTCACTTTCCATGCCAGAGACCCAGGTTCAATTTCTGGTCAATGCACCTCATGTGCAGCCACCACCCATCTGTCAGTGGAGGCTTGTGTGTTGCTGTGATACTGAACAGGTTTCAGAGGAGCTTCTAGACTAAGACAGCCTAAGAAGAAAAACCTGGCAGCTTCTGCAAATCAGCCAGTGAAAGCCCTATGGATCCCAACAGTCCAGTCTGCAACAGATCATGGAAATGGTGCAGGACAGGGCAATGTTTTGTTGTGCATGGAGTCACCATGCGTCAAGGACTGCCATGAGGCGCAAGCAGACTCTAGGTTAGCTACAATAACATTTATTTAGAAATATATATATTTTAAATAATAATAAAAAAAGACTGACCAGAGTAATAGAACCCAAACTGCCTTTTTAACTATTTATTTAAATATTCTGTTATGCCTCCAAGTCGCCTTCACTTGGTTTGGTGAGCTATCTTTGAAGGGTCAGTTATCACATCAACTTCTTCTATGACATTTGAAAGTCATTCAATGCCTCAGTTACTTTGTTTGTGAAATTAGAGATGATACTGATGGCTGCTATGCAATATTGATAAAAAATCCTTAATTAAAAAATGTCATAACCGCATGCTGCCAAATAATGATTATAAGCCATTTTTCTAAGCTTCCGATGATCGTTTTAGTGATCAAGGAGAGGAAGGATGGCTTTTTTATTTGACAGTTTAATATTTCTATCTCTCAGATCAAGCTAGCTAAGTTAAATATTCTGGTCATATTTAACTCACATCTCTTGTTTCCGAATTATTCAACTATACCATGGAGAATAATTTTGGCTGGATCTTATCTTTAAATAGTATGTTTACAGACTTATACAATTATATGATTTTTCATTTCAGTAAACCATATCTAAATCATCATTGTATTCCTTATCTGTCTACTAGGTAGTAATTTGGTTTACTGCTATCAATGGGAATTTTATGTTTTCTGACACTTATGTTCAAAATTGCTCTTATCATCCATTCCCCAAATAAAATATTAAACCCAGAGATACTGTAATATTAAAAAAGAAATTTCTAAGCAATGCAAATGATCTAGGAA
Organism: Trichechus manatus latirostris; assembly: GCF_000243295.1. Taxonomy (NCBI): domain Eukaryota; kingdom Metazoa; phylum Chordata; class Mammalia; order Sirenia; family Trichechidae; genus Trichechus; species Trichechus manatus. The sequence continues at coordinate 1,677,662 of NW_004444177.1, forward strand.
AATGGTGAAAGAAAGTTTGAGAATACCATTAAAAGTTGTGGTTTTGCTTCACGTTTAGTGTACTTTATCCCATCCTTTGTTTTTAACCACCTGTCTGTCAGTTTGTCACACTGTGGTGGCTTATGTGTTGCTGTGATGCTGAAAGCTATGCCACTGGTATTTCAAATACCAGCAGGGTCACCCACAGTGGACAGGTTTCAGCTGAGCTTCCAGACTAAAACAGATTAGAAAGAAAGGTCTGGTGATCTGCTTCTGAAAATTAGCCAGTGAAAAACTCATGGATCACAACAGAACATTATCCAACTCTTTTGCTTTGGACATATCATCAGGAGAGATCAGTCTCTGGAGGAGGACATCATGTTTGGTGAAGTAGAGGGTCAGCAAGGGTGAGGGAGACCCTCAATAAGACAGATTGGCACAGTAACTACAATGATGGACTTGAAGATGCCAGCAGTTGTGAGGATGACACAGGACAGAACAATGTTTTGTTCTGTTGTACATGAAGTCACAATGAGTCAGAGTCGACTTGATTGCAGCTATCTTTTTCTTTAAGTTTATTATGGACTTCATACACTTTTGGTCATATCGCTTCTTTTTTCCCACCTTTTCAGCATTCATAGAGTTTCAATGTTCACTTCTACGTAGAGAAATTCTCAACTGCTAGATCTGATTTTTCACCCTATTTCAATTTTTTATTTTTCGTGGGCATCTCAAGTTCCAGGGAACAAGTGTAGACAAAAAATCAGATTTGCTTTCAAAGTTTGAGGACAAAGACTTGCTTATTACAAAATCAACAAATACGCAGAGCAATTTATCAAGTTAAGGTTTTAAGAGGTTGATTGAATGGACACATCTTTCACCTGCTTCCTAAGTTTCTCAAGGACACTTGAGGGAAGTTTAGCGATCAATGCAACCTGTGCAGAAGAGTAACCCCATCAGGCAGGAGAATCCCAGTGTTGTTCATTCCCTGTCTTTTCTACAACCAGGCTGACAGAGAGGCCTTGGCAGAACTCCTGGGTCTGTCTAGAGCCACAGTTGCACACGCCTGTGCTCTATTGCTTACTGGACTCAAAGTTCAATAGCAGACCAAACCATGACCCACCACATCCTGTGGAGAAATTGCATCATACTCAGAAATTATTAAGTCTTCATGCTTCTAAAAGCAGAATCTTTCCTTCACTGCAATCAGTGGAACAACCTTTGCCATGAAACCTTAGTCATAGTAATTTGGATATATTTTGGTTAACCTTCCTTATTTACTGTTCATCAAATCTGACCAGTTAATGACAATCTGTTCTCAATAATACTTCTTAGCTCTACCCTTTGTTATTTCAGCAAATATCTCCATAACCAAGAATTTTTATTGAAAACTATTTTTTTCCTGCATTCAATCTATTTTTCTTATTTTAATTCATCCATTAAAAGACTACTAATGAACATTATTCAAACATTACTTTTATCACATCACTTTCTGGGCAGAAATCTGCAGTGATTCTGTAGTTACTGCTGTAAGACTCAATTTGACCCTTTAGCTTTTTCCTTAGTGCCTCTTTGAGTCCCACCGCTAATTTTTAAAATTAATTTCTTGTCACTCCACCGCTAACATGCTAATGTCTAAATAACCTCCTGAACTAAGATGTTTGCTGCCACACTCCTGAGACAATTGTCCCTGGGACCATACCTTTTGACATGATGCTTCCCTTCCTAATGAGTAGTCCGGGTGATTATGTCAACATCATCTGTTTGCTATTAAACATTCTTTGAGCAATCCTTGGAGCAATCTCTGTGCAATTTCTGGAGCACAGTGACCCTGCATTTGTTTTGTCTGTCTTCGTAATGGGAATAAATCAGGAAATGCAGTAATTTCCTTACAATACCAAGGGCAGTTTCTTTATACATGCAGACATGAAGCATAGTAACAAAATGTTCCTAAGCAGGCTGGTGTTCCAGGCAGGGCTCTGCTACAGTAAGAAGAGAATGCAAAGCAGAAAATCAGGTGAGTCAGAAGGCCTATTTCCTGGTTTTGTGGTCTGGACAACATGCAGGTGCACAGGGAGGCCCTGGGCACTCATCTCCAAACCCACTGGCGACTAAGACCATGGTAGAACAATTAATTCCAGACCTGACACAGTAGTAAGCTCTTAATATTCTCCCAGGGCTGTTTCAGACTGATGAACAATGAGAAAGCTGAGCCTCAGGGTCAAGGCATTGATAACTGGTGGTCAGCAAGGCTTTTTAAAAATTGTAAACTCAATTGATTTTGTTAATGCACTTGCTGATTAAAAGACTGTAAAATCAGCGTAATAAAAAACAAAAGAACACCCTATTTCAGCTTTTTAAATTTACTCAACTTTTTTGTATATGGCCATTTTCCGTTGTTTCTATCTTTCTAAACAAGAGTGAATCCCATTAATTGTTGCTGTTCTTGTTGTTAGGTACTGTCGAGTTGGTCCAATGCAACCTTATGTACAACGGAAGAAAACACTGCCTGGTTCTGTGCCATCTTCGCAGTCATTGCTATGCTTGAGCCCATTGTTGCAGCCACTGTGTCAATCCATCTCGTTAAGGATCTTCGTCTTTTTTGCTGACCCTCTACTTGACTAGACATAATGTCCTTCTCCAGGGACTGGTCGCTTCTGATAACATGTCCAAAGTACTAGAGATAAAGTCTGGCTATCCTCACTTCTAAGGAGCACTCTGGCTGTACTTTTTCCAAGACAGATTTGTTCGTTCTTCGGGCAGTCTGTGGCATACTCAATATTCTTCACCAACACCATAATTCGAAGGCATGGATTATTCTTCTGTCCTCCTTATTCATTGTCCAACTATATGTATAAATCATTTCAAATTTTAAACAATAATTCATTTCATTTGAATAATAGTTTGTAGGAGGAAAGAAAGGACGGGAGAAATAAAGGAAATAAGATATGTATCTATCTATAGCTATATCTATCAAGAGAAATAGAGAAAGTGAAATGTCAAAATTAAGAGGTAAAAATATAATAATCCTTTAGTCAAAAATGTTTCATTCATAATTTCTCTCAGAAATCCCTTTTCAATCTGACAATGCCTGCCGCATTTTGTTGTTGTTCTGGAAAATGAAAGTTATTCATTATTATTACTAATTATTCATTATTATTGGTCAACCAATAAGAACGAAATGCCTTTCTTAACCATGCTGCAATATGTTATTAAGGAAAAATCTACCTCTACTTGGTCTTAGTTATAATAAGTATCCACTCACTCAATTATTACAAAACAAATTCTAAGTTCCAAAGATATAACTTTTCTCAAGTTAAAAGCATTGCATTATTTAAAGTGTAATGAATAATAGTTTTTGGCAATAGCATTTTTTTCTTACCAGTTGTCTGACTTTGTACCTAAATCACATTTGGGGATTGCTTTCAGGACTTTTTCCTGAATCTATGGAGCAAAGGTTGCAACTCAAGGAAGAAGGCAAATTTTGTCAGTAACTAATTGTGCATCAAGCAAAAAACACTTTCCTTTCCCAAGGCAATAAATGAATCTAACTTTTTGTTCTAATGCCACAGTGTAGTGGTCTCCGCAACCACCTCTGGGATCAATTAGGCTAGTACTTGAGATTTGTTTTTGTTTATTTGTTCATGTATGTATGCATTTATTGTAATTTTTTTCCTTAGAGACGTAAGTATATTGTAAGGCTGTAATTCTAGTTAAAATTATATACTCTATGCCTACATAGTGCTTTACAGTTTTTAAAAGTGAGCTTATTTAATAGCAAACTTGATTGTCATCATAACCCCTCCAAGCACGCAGAAGAGAGATGATTACACCTGCTTCCTAAATGAGTTGGCTAAGCCTCAAACGTTAAATGACTTGCAAGAGTCCAACAGTTATCTGAGTCCAGATGAAGGACACTCTTGTTTCAGGAATGCTAGAATTCCTTTTTATGTTCCTTATAAATAAAACTTACATAAGTAGAGATGAAAGTCTCCAGAACCTCACACAGAGAAGAAAAAAGAAACAGACCATTTTCTAGAATTCAGTAAAACATAGTACTGAATCACATTCCATTTTTTAAATATCCTATTCTATGCTGGATATACTTAGGAACATTACAAAGGTGGAGGTGAACTAATATTTAACGGATTCCTAATGTGTCAAGCAAAATGCTAGATACTTTATTTACATTTTCTAGTTCAGTTCAATCCTCAAGACTATCTTATGAATAAAATATTGTTTTTCTTTCAATTTCCATTTGAGAACACAGTACTCAGATGTTGAACCAGTAGTAAATGGCAGACCATGATTTGAACTTGAATCTTGATTACTCTAACTTCATACTCTTTTCACAGACAAGATAGATTGGAACAACTGATTCTGACCCTGATCTTTTTTCCTCACCTATCCCTAATCCATCTGAAAGCCCTGTTCTCCATATCACAGCAGAAAACAATGGGAAACTTTGAACTTTTCCTGCATTAGAGGATATTGAAGCTATAAACATTCTAACTTACTGAAAAGCATTGAGGTAGTTGGAAATAGATTATCAAAAGTATTACCCTTAATCTATTATTTGGACTTCTTATGAGATTCTAAATAGGTATAAGGAGCCCTGGTGGTACAATGATTATGCACTTGGCTGCTGACTGAAAGGTTGACAGTTAGAACTCATCTAGTGGTTACACAGGAGAAAGAACTGGAGATTGGCTCCATAAAGGTTACAGGCTAGAAAACCCAATGGGGCAGTTCTACTCTATCACATGGTGTCACTTTGAGTCAAAAATCAACTCGACAGCATCTAACAACAACAAACATGGATAGGAAGAATGATCATGTTTTCCTTCCTGAAATGTTATAGTTTTATACTTCATTATGTTTCTTCCACATAATCTCACTAAATCCTGTGTCTCCTCTGGTAAGCTTGTTAGACAAGTGATCTCTAAATACAGAGCAGCTATGGAAGACTTCTGCTTCCAGTGGTGTGACAGATGTTTTAGGGGAAGAACATCATAAAGTTTAGTAAAGCAAAAAGAAAGTTTTATTCAGCATGTATTCAAAAAGGCAAAAGTAGGAAGCAGACAAGCATGCTGCTAGAGCTAGAACATCTGCCTGAATCCAAGGAAATATCATAGAACAGACAAAAGTGGGAAAAAGGACAAGCATGCTGCCACAGCCATGTCTGCCCGAGTACAAAGACTATTACAGAATAGGCAAGAATGGGAAAATGGAAAAGCATGCTGCCACAGCCAAAGTCCCTGCACAAATAAGTAACATAAACTTGAGCTGCCCAGATACCATGTTAAGTGTGTTTTGCCAATCCCATTTAAGTTTAAACAAAACAAAACAATATAGTTAAAAAATAAGATTCAGGACAAGTATCAGAATTTCTTTTTTAAAAAACAATATTATTTTATTTAACTTTTTATTATGGAAAATTTCAAAGATATACAAAGTAGATCATCTAATATCATGTACACTCGGATCTGTAACATACTTCAACAATATCAACTCAAAGCCAATCTTGCTTCATCTATACCCCTACTTCCTTGTCCCACCTCATGGATTATTTTGAAACAAATCCCAGACATCATAGCAACTATAAATAATCAATGTGTATCTCTAACAATAAGGACTCTTACAAAATATAACTAACAATATCACACCTAAAAATTTAATAGTAATTCCTAATATCATCAAGTACCCAGTTGGTGATCAAATTTCCCCAATATTCTAAAAAAATTCTAAGCATTTTCTTTTTACATAAAGAAACCAAAAGCCAAATCCATTGCCACTGAGTTGATTCCGACTCATAGTGACCCTATAGGATAGAGTAGAACTGCCCCATAGGGTTTCCAAGGCTGTGATCTTTACGGAAGCTGACTGCCACATCTTTCTCCTGCAGAGCGGCTGGTGGGTTCAAACTGCTGAACTTTTGGTTAAGCTGAGCACTTAAGCACTATGCCATCAGGGCACTTTTTCTTTTTACATACTAAGGACAAATTCAGTTTCAACCATTGGTTACAATATAAACAGTATTCTTTTTTTCTAGGTCCTTTGAGAATATTTCTGTTGAGATACGTGAGAAATTTTTCCAAGTTCTTTATTGCTTAATAATCCTCACTCTGTGGTTCATGGCAAAACTCAGAGGCAATAGTTTAATCAATATGTACCAGAGATTGACCACATCCCCACAGATAAGCTCTCAGTTAATTATTACCAGGCAACCATGCCAGCTCAGCCTCACATGTTGTTTATGAATCAATGTGTGTAATCGTGCATAAATCCAGCTTTCTCCCAATTCGCTGCCTTGTGCTTGGCAATTGCATTTTGAAGACATTAACTCCCTCTTGAAAGTAAACACCTTTAATCTATTTCACAGGCTGCTTGGCAACATTTACATGTATTCCTCAACTTACTACACATGCAACTATCTGTATGACTTCAGACTGTTGTGGCACTTTTAAGCCAACATTACATGGCCATTCTAAATGGAACAAGAGCCACGCAAAACTATTATGCCTGAACTTGAATCACAGGATATGATTCAATAGGGACAAGGGAAATAACAAGCACAGTTTTATAGATGAAGTCTTGTAAAAACAATCATCAATAGCTTTCCCCTTTTTCCTTTTTTTTTAACATCTAATCCTAAAATCTTAAAAGATGAATCTTCTGATTGTACAAAAGATATCTGTAATGATAAGAATAGTAAATAAACTATTACATTTTGAAGTTGAGGCTAAACTGGAAGTAAGCTTGTGGCAGCCATGCTTCATAAACGATGGCCTTTGGGGGTCTGTAACAGTTGGTAATATACTCCTGAAATCCACAGAAACAAGACAACTTCAAACATAAACACTGGAAAGTTACTGAAGCAATGAATGAGAAAGATCAATAGAGAGAAATTCAAAGAAGCAGACAAATACCATTATCCTTCACCCTATGTGGGATTTGCCCACAAAATATCCATCTGTTACTTCTGAAACTTGTTCAGTTATATAAACTAGTAGAATAATACGGTTGTCTGAGAAATTAGATGTGTTCATAATACTGTTACTAAAAACCTTTACCCTTCCTTTCTTCCCCACCCCACAACTCTCAAATGTCAGCTATTTGGAGGGTTTGGTCTTCATTTAAATGCAGGAAGCACTTAATTGGTATTTGGACAAAAGGACAATAATTTTAAGCTGTTATAGAAATGCAATATTAATATGAAGTCCATTAACAGAAGATGGAGTTGATTCTAGATATCATTTAGAGCATCCATTAAACAAGTCACCTCCTTTGGAAGGGCTTCAAAATTCATGACTTAGTTACTTATTCAAACTTTCAGTTAGAATAAGATGTAATTCTGTGCTTCTATTGATTCAGACTCCGCCAACTGGAAACCTAAATATATCACTGGATAGGTAACTATAGAATATGTAGACTGTACACATTAGACATACTTTTCCAGACACATAATGACTAATTTAAAGTTGTTTTCTAATATTATCATCTATTTTTAAAGAATTCATCAAAATTGGAGGCAGGGCCAAGATGGTGGAGTAGTCAGATGTTTCCGGTGGACCCTCTTAAAACAAAGACCCGAGAAAACAAGTGAATCAATTATATATGACAATCTGGGAGCCCTGAACATCTAAGGCAAAGTTGAGGAACCCGACCGAGTGGCAGGGGGAGGGAGAGATGGTTCGAAGAAGCGAGGAGTTGCCAGACCTGACCCGGCAAGAGCCTGAACCCTTCAGGCCTGATCAGCTCATGGGTGAGCAGTGAGGCAGGCAAACAGCGGTGCTCGGGAGGCGTATTCTGCACCAGGAGAGACCCAGGTGCAGTCTACTCGGCCACCCAGAACCAGTGAGAAGCAGCCCTAGATTGGCGAAAGATATGTACTTGAGTATGGCCTACTGCATGGATCAAAAACACTCCCCCCAGGGAAAAACCTCTCTCCCATTTACCTCCCAGCTCCCTGCTCTGCACTGCATCCTGGACTGGCTTCAGAAATCGCCAAGTCCTTTGGGCCATAAGTAAGATCCGTCACACACCCTGAGCCATTCTCCCAGCCTTGAAGAGTGAACAAATTAACAAATGGGAAAAAATAAACTTCCAGCTCCCCTAAGCGAGGAACCCAGGGTAGGCACAGCTCCTTTGCCTTTCCCCCTGCAGAGACTTGTATGGGCCCATTTCAACAGCATAGGCCCTCACTGCCACAGTACAGTAGGATATATACCTAAAGTCTAACTTGAACTGTTTCAGCTGTGAAGTGGCAGGTTGATGACATTTGACACTGCTCTGCCCATTAAGCAGGGTCTTCACCTACCCACATCAGGGACCTGAGAACTGGTGACTCCACCCACACCACCTAGCCACCTGCCATAGGGGCCCAAGAATAAGAGGTGCCCCCCGTCCTTATACCCAACAGCACTGGAAGGTCATAGTCTGGCTGCAAAACCCACCCACCTGTGTGCTCTAGGGAACAGGGACACTCCTTCCTCCTAAATACTCATGGGCAGCCGTCAGCCTCCTGATTAGCTCAGAGTGTGTCCCCCTGCTGAAGCCAGAAGCCTGTGCCTACACCAATCACCCATGCCTGTCTAGGACTGTAACTGACAGCATACACCACACACTTGGTGGTTATCTACTGGATACCTGAGCTGAATCCATACAGGAGGAGTGGGTGGACTCCGGAGCTCACATACCTAGTAACAGATCTAACCACCTGGTGACAAGACATTAGAGGTTCAACGGTGTCAATAATCACTAGCTCACACGAACAGCCTATTTGGGCATATCAAAACAAAACAAGAAGCTAGAAAACAGTAAGCAAACATAAAATAAATAAATATAATAAAGATTGGTGGCTTGCAGACAACAGTCAATATCAAATCACATAAAGAGGCAACCCATGATGGCTTCAGCAAGGTCCCAAAATAAAGAATCTAGAAATTTTCCAGAGAAGGAAACTTTTTTGGAACTACCAGAGGCAGAATACAAAAGATTAATATACCGAACTCTTCAAGAAATTAGGAAGGAAATTAAACAAAATGCAGAACACGCAATAAGGGAAATTAAAAAGACTAGAGAGGAGTATAATTGCAAATTTAACAGGCTGCAAGAATCCACAGAGAGACAGCAATCAGAAATCTTGCAGATTAACAATAAAATTTCAGAATTAGACAACTCAATAGAAAGTCATAGGAGCAGAACTGAAGCAATGGAAGTCAGACCTGGTGAGACTGAAGATAAAGCACTTGACACCAACTTATTTGAGGAAAAATCACATAAAAGGATTAAAAAAAAATCAGGAAACCCTAAGAATTACGTGGGACTCTATCAAGAGGAATAACCTACAAGTGATTGGTATACCAGAACGGAGGCGGGGGATAGCAGAAAATACAGAGAGAATTGTTGAAGATTTGTTGGCAGAAAACTTACCTGATATAGTGAAAGATGACAAGATATCTATCCAAGATGCTCCTCATACGCCACAAAAGGTAGATCCCAAAAGAAAGTCACCAAGACATATTATAGTCAAACTTGCCAAAAAAATAGATAAAGAGACAATTTTTAAGAGTGGCTAAGGATAAACAAAAAGTCATCTACAAAGGAGAGTCAATAAGAATAAGCTCAGAATACTCAGCAGAAACCAAGCAGACAAGAAGGCAATGGGATGACATATATAAAGCCTTGAAGGTTAAAAAAAAAAAAAAAAAAAATTCCAGCCAAGAATTCTATATATAGTAAAATTGTCTTTCAAATATGATGGTGAAATTAGAGCTTTTCCACAAAAACAGAAGTTTAGGGAATTGGCAAAAACCAAACGAATATTTCAAGAAATAATAAAGGGAGTCCACCAGTTAGAAAATCAGTAACATCAGGTAACAACCCAAGACTAGAATACAGGACAGGGCAACCAGATATCAACCCAGATAGGGAAGGCACAAAAGTAAATCAAAGCTAAAACACTGTAAATAGAGAAACAGAGGTCAATATGTAAAAGATGACAACATTAAAAAAAAAGAGGGACTTAAAAAATGTAGACATAGATTTTGCATATGGAGAGGAAGTCAAGGTGATATAAAGAAATAAAAGACGGGTATAAACTTAGAAAAATAGGGGTATATATTAAGGTAACCACAAAAGAAACTAACAACCCTACAAATCAAAATAAAAAACTAGAAAGGTTCCGGCAAAATGGCACTCTAGGCAGAAGCACCACGCCGTCCCTCCACAGCAAAGATCCGAAAAACTAAGCCAAACAGAGAATGCAACAATCCTGAAACCCTAAAACATCAAATGAAGAGATAAAGAACTCAGCCAAGCACCAAATGGACTGAGAAAACTGACAGAGAACGGAG
>NW_004444177.1:1702517-1703872 GCF_000243295.1 Trichechus manatus latirostris
CATCAATGCACAAACCCCAATAGACAAGCTAGATAACTGGGATCTTCTAAAAATCAAACACCTATGCTCTTCAAAAGTCTTCACCAAAAGAGTAAAAAGAGAACCTACAGACTGGGAAAAAATTTTTGGACAGTACAAGTCAGACAAAGGTCTAATCTCTAAAATATGCAAGAAAATCTAACACCTCTACAACAAAAAGACAAATAATCCTATTAAAAAATGGGCAAAGGAAATGAACAGACACTTCACCAAAGAGGATATTCAAATGGCCAACAGACACATGAGGAAATGCTCGGGATCACTAGCCATTAGAGAAATGCAAATTAAAATGAGATATCATCTCACCCCGGCATTACCGGCACGACTCAAAAACACTGGAAATAACAAATGTTGGAGGGGTTGCGGGGAGATGGGAACTCTTATGCACTACTGGTGGCAATGCAAAATGATACAACCTTTCTGGAAAAGGATATGGCGCTCCTCATAAAGCTAGAAATAGACATACCATTCGATTCAGCAATCCCACTCCTAGGAATCTATCCATGAGAAATAAGAGTCGCCGCTCGAATAGACATATGCACACCTATGTTCATGGCAGCATTGTTCACAATAGCAAAACAATGAAAACAACCTAGATGCCCATCAACAGTTGAATGGACAAACTATGGTACATACACACAATGTAGTACTATGCAACGAGAAAGAACAATAATGAATCTGTGAAGCATCTCATAACATGGATGAAACTGGAGGACATTATGCTGAGTGAAATAATTCAATCACAAAAGGACAAATATTGTATGAGACCTCTATTGTAAAATCCCATGGAAAAGTTCACACACAAAATGTAACAATCTTTGTTGGTTACCAGAGATGGGAGGGGTTGGGGGGGAATACTAAATAGGAAATAGATAAGTTGTATCTTGGGTGAAGGGTGAGACAGTAGACTATACAGAGGAAACTGGCACAACTTGTACAAGGAAAGGTCATTGAAGCCCCAGAGATACATCCAAACTGCCTGAGGGACTGAATTGCTGGGTGGAGTGCTGTGGGGACCATGGTCTCGGGGAACATCCAGCCCAACTGGCATGACACAGCTTATAAAGACAATGCTGTACATTCTACCTTGGTGAGTAGTGTCTGAGGTCTTAAAAGCCTGTGAGCGGCCATCTAAGATACTCCACTGGTCTCATCCTTTCTGAGCAAGGGAGAATGAAGAGAACAGGATACAAGGAAAAGATTGTCCACAGCTACTAAGGCCTCCACCAGTACAGCTAGATGGTGCCCAGCTACCACCACTGACTGCTCTGACCAGGATCACAACAGAGGGTTCTGGACAGAGCTGGAGAAGGATG
>NW_004444177.1:1705099-1710801 GCF_000243295.1 Trichechus manatus latirostris
ATCCAGAAAGAAGCTCAACAAAGACGTGAAAGAGCTAAATGCTACAATCAACTAACTTAGTCTCATAGACATATACTGAACACTCCACCTAACAACAGTCAAGTATACTTTCTTTTCCAACGCACAAGAACATTCTCCAGAATAGGCCACATATTAGGCCATAAAGCAAGCCTTAACAAAATCCAAAGCATCGAAATCTTACAAAGCATCTTTTCTGACCATAAAGCCATAAAAGTAGAAATCAACGATAGAAAAAGCAAGGAAAAAAAATCAAATACATAGAAGCTGAAGAACACCTTGCTCAAAAACTACTGGGTTATAGAAGAAATTAAGGATGGAATAAAGAAATTCATAGAATCGAATGAGAATGAAAACACATCCTACCAAAACCTTTGGGACACAGCAAGCGTAGTGCTCAGAGATCAGTTTACAGCAATAAATACACACATCCAAAAAGAAGAAAGGGCCATAATTAAAACCTTAACCCTACAACTGGAACAAGTAGAAAGAGAGCAGCAGTAGAAGTGCTCAGACTTCAGAAGAAATGAAATAATAAGAATTAGAGCAGAATTAAATGAAATAGAGAATAGAAAACAATTGAAAGTGTTAACAAGACCAAAAGCTGGTTCTTTGAAAAGATCAACAAAATTGGTAAACCACTGGCCAAACTGACAAAAGAAAAACAGGAGAGGAAGCAGATAACCCATATAAGAAATGAGATGGGTGATATCACAACAGACCCAGCTGAAATTAAAAGAATCGTAATGGAATACTATGAAAAATTGTACTCTTACAAATTTAAAAACCTAGAGGAAATGTACAAATTTCTAGAAATTCACTATCTACCTAAATTAACAGAAACAGAAGTAGAACAACTAAATAAACCCATAACAAAAGAAGAGACTGAAAAAGTAATTGAAAAACTCCCAGCAAAATAGTCCTGGCCTGGGTGGCTTCAGTGGAGAATTCTACCAAACTTCCAGAGAAGAGTTAACACCACTACTACTAAAGGTATTTCAGAGCGTAGAAAATGATGTAATACTCCCAAACTCATTCTATGAAGCCAGCATAACAGTGATACAAAACCAGGTAAAGACACCACAAAAAAGAAAAATTACAGACCAATATCTCTCATGAACATTGATGTAAAAATCTTCAACAAAATTCTAGCCAATAGAATTCAGCAACATGTAAAAAAAATAATTCTCCATGATCAAGTGCAATTTATACCAGGTATACAGGAGTGGTTCCACATTAGAAAAACAATCAATATAATCCATCACATAAATAAAATGAAAGACAAGAACCACGTGATCTTATCAATCGAAGCAGAAAGGGCATTTGACAAAGTCCAACACCCATTCATGATAAAAACTCTCAACAAAATGGGAATAGAAAGGAAATTCCTCAGTATAATTAAGGGCTTTTATATAAAGCCAACAGCTAACATCATCCTAAATGGAGAGACTTTGAAAGCATTCCCATTGAGAACAGGAAACAGACAAGGATGCCCTTCATCACCCGCTTTTATTCGACATTGTACTGGAGGTTCTAGCCAGAGTAATTAGGCTGGAAAAAGAAATAAAGTGCATCCAGATTGTTAGGGAAGAAGTCAAAGTATATCTCTTTGCAGATGATATGATCTTATACACAGAAAATCCCAAGGAATCCACAAGAAAACTACTGGAACTAATAGAAGATTTCAGCAAAGTTTCAGGATACAAGATAAACATACAAAAATCAGTTGGACTCCTCTACACCGACAAAGAGAACCTTGAAGAGGAAATCAGCAAATCAATACTATTTGCAATAGCCCTGAAGAAGATAAAATACTTAGGAATAAATCTAACCAGAGATGTAAAAGAGCTATACAGTGAAAACTACAAGACACTACTGCAACAAACCAAAAGAGACATGCAAAAATGGAAAAACATACCTTGCTCATGAGTAGGTTGACTCAACATTGTGAAAATGTTAATTTTACCCAAAGTGATCTACAGATACAATGCAATCCCGATCCACATTCCACCAGCATTTTTTAATGAGATGGACAAACAGATCACCAACATCATATGGAAAGGGCAGAGGCCCCAAATAAGTAAAGAATTACTCAAGAAGAAGAACAAGGTGGGAGGCCTCACGCTACCTGATTTTAGAACCTATTATACTGCCACAGAGTCAAAACATCCTGGTACTGGTACAACAACAGATACATAGACCAAGGAACAGAATTGAGAATCCAGACATAAATTCATCTACCTATGAGCAGCTGATATTTGACAAAGGCCCAAAGTCCATTAATTGGGGAACAGACAGTCTCTTTAACAAATGGTGCTGGCATAACTGACTATCAATCTGCAAAAAACTGAAACAAGACCCATACCTCACACCATGCACAAAAACTAACTAAAAATGGATCAAAGACTTAAATATAAAATTGAAAACAATAAAGTTCATAGAAGTAAAAATAGGGACAACACTAGGAGCCTTAATACATGGCATAAACACAATATGAAGCATAAGTAACAATGCCTAAGACCAGAAGAGAGACTAGATAAGTGGGAGCTCCTAAAAATCAAACACTTATGCTCATCAGAAGACTTCACCAAAAAAGTAAAAAGACAATCTACAGACTGGGAAAAATTTTTTGGCTATGACAAATCCAATCAGCCTCTAATCTCTAAAATCTACAAGAGACTGCAAAACCTCAACAACCAAAAGACAAATAACCCAATTAAAAAATGGGCAAAGAATATGAACAGGCACTTGATCAAAAAAGATATTCAGGTGACTAAGAGACACATGAAGAAATGCTCATGATCATTAGCCATTAGAGAAATGCAGATCAAAACTACAATGAGATATCATCTCACCCAACAAGGCTAGCGTTAGTCCAAATAACACAAACTAATAAATGCTGGAGAGGTTGTCTAGAGACTGGAACACTTATACACTGTTGCTGAGAATGTAAAATGTTACAACACTTTGGAAATCGATTTGACGCTTCCTTAAAAAGCTAGAAATAGAAGTACTGTACGATCCAGCTATCCCTCTCTTTGAAATATATCCTAGAGAAATAAGAGCCTTCACAGGAGTAGATATATGCACACCCATGTTCATCGCAGCACTGTTCACAATAGCAAAAAGAAGGAAACAACCTAGGTGCCCATCAATACATGAATGGATAAGCAAATTATGATATATCCACACAATAGAACACTACGCAAAGATAAAGAACAACAATGAAGCTGTGAAACATAACATGGAGGAATCTGGAGGGCATTATCTTAAGTGAATTTAGTCAGTCACAGAAGGACAAATATTGTGTAAGACCACTATTATAAGAACTCAAGAAAAGGTTTAAACACAGAAGACAACATTCTTTGATGGTTATGAGGGTGAGGAGCAAGGGTGAGGGTTATTCACTAACTAGATATAGACAAGTGTTATCTTAGGTGAAGGGAAGGACAGTACGGGGAAAGTCAGCACAACTGGACTAGAGCAAAGCTAAGAAGTTTCTTGAATACAAGCAAACACTTTGAGGGACAGAGTAGCAGGGGTGGGGGTCTTGGGACCATGCTTTCAGGGGACATCTAGGTCAATTGGCATAACAAAGCTTACGAAGAAAATGTTCTGCATCCTACTTTGGTGAGTGGCATCTGGGATCTTAAAAGCTTGCAAGCATCTATCTAAGATGCATCAACTGGTCCCAACCACCTGGAGTAAAGGAGAATGACGAACACCAAAGACACAAGGAAGGTATTAGCCCAAGAGACAGAAAGGGCCACATAAACCAGAGACTTCATCAGCCTGTGACCAGAAGAACTAGAAGGTGTTCGGCTACCACCAATAACCGCCCTGACAGGGAACACAACAGAGATTCCCGGATGGAGCAGGAGAAAGGTGGCGTGCAGAACTCAAATTCTAGTAAGAAGACCAGACTTAATGGTCTGAATGGGACTGGATGAACCCCGGAAAGCATGGACCCCAGATTCTCTAGCAGCCCAGAATTAAAACAATTTCTGAGGCCAACTCTTCAGACAGGGATTGGACTGGACAATGGGTCATAAAATGATACTCCTGAGGAGTGTGTTTCTTAGCTCAAGTAGATATAAGAGACTAAACTGGCAGCTTCTGTCCGGAGGTGAGATGGGAAGGCAGAGAGGGTTAGGAGCTGGTTGAATGGACATTGGGAATCAGGGGCGGATAAGCGGAGTGTTCTGTCACAGTAAGGGGAGAGCAATTAGGGTCACATAACAATGTATGTATAAATTTTCGTGTGGAAGAGTAACTTGAAACGTAAACTTCATTTAAACTACAATAAAAAAAAAAAGAATTTATGAAAGTTAATAAATCCTTTTTTCCCTGAGGAATCACATAAAAGATAATTGTGGCAAATGATATTTGAAAAGGAAGTCATTTACGGAATAAAGTTATATTGTTCCCGTCACACGTTTCCTCTTTGTGAGTTTAGAGAGTTGACTTACTACCATAGCCTGTTCCTTAGGAGTCCATTTTAAAAGTTATCATGAATTCTCTTGAATCTCTCATTTTCTCCTTTGAGTCAAACACTCAGCTTTTTACTCTAATCACAGATTGTACTGTTGGTGATTCCACCTTACTCAAGCAGTTGAAGTTTTAGAACCTAACTCATTACCCATCTCTCCACATGTTTCTATGCCCACATTAACACTTCCCTGTGCTCCCTACTTTTAATAATGATCCCTAATGTCTTCCCATTAAAAATTATAGTATCTATGCTTTACAACAAAAATATAGATGGACTAGATGAATTGAGCATATAAAAGAAAACTAAAACCAACCTCACAAGTTAAAAAAAAAACTAAATATGAAAGTGATAAAATATTCGTTTGAGAGATATGACTAAGCTTAGATAATTATATGAGTCCCTAAATATGTCCATGAGTATGGATTATTTTACAGTTAAAAATTTTAGAAATAAAAAGTACTTCCTGAAGTTATGTGTTTCAAGTTATAGAAATATTCTTTCCTGAAAAATATTCCTATCTTCTATTGTTTACTTGCTGAAAGGAACATACTTAACTTTTACAAAAATATTTAATTATAATAAGGATAATTTTTGGATTACATTAAAATAAACATAGTAGTGGTTTTCTTTTTCGAGTTTATATTTGAACAATTCTTTCATGGTTCTATTTTGTTTACTCGTTGCAAATGTAACTTTCTCCACAATTTTAATAAGAATATTAAGGATAAGTGAAGTTATAATCAGTACTTTGACTTCAGGACATGTCTGCACGAAGATACTTTTTATTGTAGAAAAAAAACTAGGCTGGATCTAGTATTTAAATTAAGCAAAAAATAGCCATCAATTTACCAGATCTATTGGATCTTCCTTTTCTCTTGCACCCACTCTTTATTTTAACTGCTATTTTTCTGGTTTAACTTCTTGTTACATCTTTTTTTTCTTTTATTTTTTATTTATTTATTTTTTAATATTTTGTTGTACTTCAGGTGAAGGCTTACAGAACTCATAGTTTCTCATGTAACAGTAACACACATGCTGTTTTATGACATAGGTTAACAACCCCACAACATTTTAACCCTCTAAATACTCAACTTTTTTTTTTTTTTTGGTGAAAATACACATAGCCAAAGATATGCCATTTCAAAAAATTTTTTTTACATACACATTTAAGTGACATTGACTACGCTCTTCT
>NW_004444177.1:1710901-1718309 GCF_000243295.1 Trichechus manatus latirostris
GATAGATGTAAGTTTGTTGCTGTCATTTTGTAGTGCTTTTCTTTGTGGTGCTGAAGTTTTCTTTTCTTGTTACATCTTGCCTGAAAAATTAAACCAAATTTCTAACTAGACTCCAATTCCTTTTCCTTTTTCCCACTCAAATGTGCCTAGCATATACATAACTCATAGGTTTATCTTCTTAAATCCATTCTTTTGATTTTTTAAATATTTTTATGCATTAATTACATATAAGGAAGCGATTGAAGTTAAAAACAAAAGCATGTATAAATCATTTTATTTATGAATGTTTACAGTGTGTGTATGTATATATATACATATATATACACATACATATATAAGAAAAATTGATGCCTTTGAATTATGGTGTTGGTGAAGAGTATTGAAAACACCACGGACTGCCAGAAGAACAAACAAATCTGTCTTGGAAGAAGAACAGCCAGAATGTGCCTTAGAAGCAAAGGTGATGAGACTTCATCTCACATACTTTGGACATGTTATCAGGAGGGACCTGTCTGATAACATGTTTGGTAAAGCAGGGGGTCTTTGAAAAAGAGGAAGACCCTCAATGAGATGGATTGACACAGTGGCTGCAACAATGGGCTCAAGCATAACAATGATTGTGAGGATGATGCAAGACTGGGCAGTGTTCTGTTTTGTTGTACATAGGGTTGCTATGAGTTGGAACCGACTAGATGGCATCTAATAATAATCACGTGTACATATGATGTTGTTAGTTGCCATTGAGTCAATTCCTACTCATGACAACCCCATGTGTGCAGAGTTGAACTGCTTGATAGGGTTTTCAATGCTGTGACGTTTCTAAAGCATATCTTCAGGCCTGTCTTCTGAGATGCATCTGGGTAGGTTCCAATCGCCAACATTTCTGCTAGTAGTTGAGTGCTTTATCGTTTGCACCACCCACGGATTCTTCTCTTTCTCTCTCTCTCTATATATATGTATATATACATATATACACAGTTGCAAAAATTCACAAATGCAATCATTTATGCATATTTTTGTTTTTAACTATAATCATTTTCCCCCTCTGCTTTTTTTGACATATGCATATATATATTTATGTATATATGTATATACATATATGGGTTTTTATTTAAGGAAATAGAATTAAACACACTTTCTGAGTCTTGATAATTTTACTGACAATACTTTATGGAAGGAACACTTGCATGTCCTTAGGTAATGGGTCAATTTTGGTGGACATATTTTTTTTTTAGTATTTTACATTATTTTTAACACAGTGTTTAATTTATGGTCAGTAAATCTCACTTCTTTTGTGTACAGTTTTACAAATTTTGACAAATGCATAGATTTGTGCACTCATCACTATAATAAAAACATAGAAAAGTTTCCTCGCCTCCTAAATATAACCTTCTGGTGGTGATATTTGTAGTCAAGCCTCTGGCCATCCTTATTCCATAGTTACCACTGATCTGTTCTTGTCCCTATAATTCTGCCTTTTCCAGAATGTCATATAAACAGCAGCATGCAGTATATAATTTTTTGGGACTGGCTTCTTTCTCTAAATATAACTCATTTGAGATTTTTCCAAGTTGATGAATGTATCAGTAATCAATCCTTTTTTGTTGTTGAATAATTTACCACTTCATGGATAAAACACAGTTTATTTATATATTCACTCATTTAAGGATGATACTGACTTCATAGAATGAGTTTGGGCATTTTTCCTCCTCTTCTACTTTTCGGAACAGTTTGTGAAAGATTGGTATTAATGCTTCTTTAAATATTTGTAAAATTTACCAATGAAGCCATCTGTGTCTGAGGTTATCTTTGTGGAAAGCTCTTAACTTGCAATTTCCGTATCTTAACTTCTTACAGATTTGTTTAGATTTTCTATTTCTTCTTTTTTCCCCCACAGTTAGGGGCTTTATTATGGAAGTAACAGGTTACAATTCAGGATCAGGAATGACTCAGGATACAGTTCTGCGATCAGGACAGCCTCTTCTCAGCTGTACCTACAGGCTGGCCTCTCTCTAGCCCTCTGCCCCTCAGCCACTTGGCCCCTCAACCTGGTTTCTGCCCTGCTCATACAAGTTGCTACAAAGCTCCCTACTCTACCAATAAACGCCTGGGGGCAACCCACTCCTCCTGATAGCCTCCTGCCTGAAGGCATTCAGTTCTCTTGCTCCTTCAGTCAGTATGCCCACTGTAACTGCCTTGCTCCATCAGCCGGGAAGCCCACTGCACTGTCTCTCACCAATCTCCTGGTTTTTCTGCTGCTGTTTCTCTGCCACTGGTTCTCACTGTCTTGTTCCATCTCCGATGTTACACCTCTCACTCTCTCTCTGTGTCCTGGTCCTGGATCTAGGAGGTTCTCAGCACAGGGACCCCAGCAACAAAGGACACACTCTGCTCCTGTCTCTTCTTCTTGGTGGTAGTGAGGTCCCCCCCTTCTGTCTCTGGGATGGCTTATTTTAAGCCTAGAGGGATGGTAAAACTGACCAATCCCCTTGTTAGGGTTCCATACACCTTATTTGCATGGTCCAAGCCCCACAAAGGTGTCATTCACCTTATTTGCATTATGAGCAAGCTGTGAAATCTCCTTGGTGGGCCACAAGCACCTTATCTGAATAGTCCCACCCAATGATTTTGTCGGAGTAATGAGACCATGACTAGAAAGGCCATATAGAATCAATTTTTCACACCGCAGGCCACCCCCTGGCTTTTCTAGCCGTGATTCTTTCATACTTGGAAGATAATTTTCCCCTCCCAATCATTTTTACCAGTCCAAAACAGTCATCAACAACTGACTAATTATTAATTCAGTAGGGCAAAGAGTCTTTAGGGTTAGGCTACTCAGGTATCAGTCATTCAGTTCTGCTGCAGGTGTCCATCTAATACTATCAGGTTTTCCAAAAGTCACCTCAGCTTCACCCTCTCTGGTCTCTGATAAAATTTAACTGAGAGAAGATTATTCCCTTGCACTGAGCCTCATTAGGTATCAGCACAGCAAAACTTTTAAGAAGCTTTAGGTTTGGCCATTATACTCCAGCCCAGTCTCGGCAGTGCCTCCCCCTTAGTCCACTCTTTCAGTTACTGCTTCTACAATTATAGTTTTTACAATCACAATTAACCCAGTTAACAATCAAAACTCACAACTGAATCATCTAATTGTATCAGCATCTTCCCCCACCCTTTCTTCCCCAGACCCATCAGGAGAAGAAGAAATTATTCAGTGAGAATCCTCACTTGTCCCCCTCATTTTAAGTCTAAGTACACCCACGAAAGTGTGTAAGCCAGCCACTTCATGCCTTTATCTCCTCCCATTTTACATAGCCAGTGTTTAAATTGCCCATCCTCATATAGGGTAGGTATGAGTCGGAATTGACTCGACAACAATGGGTTTGGGTTTTTGGTTTTATCAAACCAGTATTCTGAGGAGGACAAACATGTTCCTTGATCCGAAGAGTCTTCTCTTCTTGTTAGAACTTTGAGCATCTGCATCCAGAAGCAAAGTCCAGTTCAGATTAAGCCATCAAATTGCAGTAATCTACCCCAGTTTACAGTGTCAAATATCCCCCTCTCTTCATTTGGTCAGCTCATCCCTAGTCCCTGTGGGCGAGGATAGTGAGCACCACCCATAGGCTCAGGACGCCATACAACTCCTTGCACTGCAGACCAGCCAGCTCTTTCTCTCTGTCTCCCATCTCTAGCCTCCATAGGCTAGGTCAACAGGTGCCAATGGAACATATTCAAACTCAGCCTATCTTTTTGTTACTGCACCTTCCCCACTTCCACTCATCTTGTGGCCCCAGATGGTCATCTCAAGTGAGCATACCAGGCTATCTACTCACTGGCTCCCTTTAACTTCCAGTCCTGGAAGGGTGTTCTTCTGATGGGCTCTAACTTTTCATGCCTTGATGCATCCTAAGGCAAACTGCTTGTCCCAGTTCAAAAAGCAAAAGTCATTTTTTTTTCTTCAGGTCCTTCCTTCAAATACAAATCTCCTCCTCTCCTAGTCTGGATAGGTCTGCATATATTTTCAAATGCAAATTTAGTGACTGGAAAGATTCTAGGCAGGGCTCAGGTTTTTGACCTAAGTCCCCAGTATTCTATACACAAGGCTACTGCATTCAAACCAATAGCCTGTGTTTCTTTTGGGCAAATATTAGTTCCTCTTTTAGCATATTCACTCAAGTATTGGCTGAAAACAGAGTGACACATGCTCTGTTATCTACAATACCAAAAAAATCATTTATATCATTTAGGTCTGTTTTACAACACTATGTAGGATAAATGTTCGATATACATAGCACATTCCAATAAACACACACATCTTATCTTAACATTTCAGTTTCATGTTCTCTCCTCTGTATCTTTACTATCTTCCCATTAATATGCATATGGTCTTGGGCCTCTGGCTGAGTGGAATCAGAAGACCCTGGCTCCCTATCAATCTTCTTGCTTCTCTGGCCTGGTTTTTGCCCCAAGCCACTCTAGGTGGAGCTTTTCTCCCCTCAGCTGCAGCATAACATCTCTTACTTTCGTTTCAGTCATTACAGGTAACAACAACCAAAGTAGACATCTAAGAATCAAAAGTTTCACCTCTCAAACCCCTTCATTCTTTCTCTTACAAGGTCCCATGCTTCCACGGGTCTGAAGCCATGGCAAAACATTCAGCTTCGGATGTCAACTGTAAAAATGGCAGGTGGTATCAGAGGTCCTCTAACTTCATGAGGGGAAAAGAAGAATCATTATCAGCATCAACATCCCAAGGCTGATTGTTATGAGGTGGGGGTCAAACATACCTCCACACTCCAATCTTTTCACTTTTTCTGACACCAGCCATCCCTCTAATGGCACGCTCTACCTCTCTGTTGTGTTTGATAATTTGTCCAAGTGGCCACACATAACTCACAGATCACACTTAAGAGTTATGAGGTTTTTCAGGGAAGTAACAGTTTACAAATCAGGATCAGGAGTGACTCAGGCTACAGTTCTTCTATCAGGGCAGCCTTTTTTAAGCCATGCTCATAGGCAGGCCTATCTTTGGCCCTCGGTCCCTCAGTCACTCGACCCCTCGGCCCAGCTTCTGCCCAGCTCCTGCAAGTGTTACAAAGCTCTTTAGCTCTACCAATAACTGCCTGGGGGCACCTCATTCCACCAGGAAGCCTCTTGCACGAAGGCACGCAGCTCTCACTTCATGGGTCTGGGTTGGCAAGCCTAACTCTGTCAACAAGTGCTTGGAGGCATCATACTCTGCCAGAAAGCCTCCTTCCCAAAGACTTTCAGCTCTCTTGCTTCGTGAGTCGGCACACCCACTGTAACCACCTTGCACAGTAGGCCGGGAAGCCCACTGCACCATCTCATTCAGGTCTCCCAGTTCTGCTGCCAGAGTTTCTCTACCACTGCTTCTTGCCATCTTGTACCATCTCTGGTGTTACAGCTCTCTCTCGTTCTCTCTGTCTCCTGGGTCTAAGAGGTTCTTAACACAGGGACCCCAGGTCCAAAGGACACACTCCACTTGTGTCTCTTCTTGTTGGTGGTAGTGAGATCCTGCTTTTCTTCTTGAATCAGTTTTTGTGGTTTATGGCTTTGTAGGAACTTATCCATTTCATCTAGGTTATGTAATTGTTAGAGTTCTTCATTGTATTCCCTTATAATCCTTTTTATTTCTGTAAGTCTGATAGTGATTAACACCTTTCATTCCTGATCTTAGTTATTTGAGTCTTCTCTCTCTCTTTCTCTTTTTCTTGGTCAGTCTAGTTAAAGGTTTGTTAATTTTGTTTGTCTTTTCAAAATAAAACAAATTTTCATTTTGTTAATTTTCCTTTAGTACTTTCTTATTACCTGTTTCATTTGTTTCTACTCTAATCTTTATTATTTCCTTTATTTTGTTTGTGTTTGGTTTAGTTTAATCTACTTTTCCTAGATATTTAAGGTATAAAAGTTTAGGTTAATGATTTGATATGTCTCCTCTTTTTTTTAATATTGCCATTTACAGCTATAAATTTTCTTCTGAACACAGCTGTAGCTCCATCTCATAACTTTTGTTATGTTGTGTTGTTTTTTTCCTTCATCTCAAAATATTTTGTGATTTTGTTTATAGTTTCTTCTTAGATCTATTGATTATTTGGGAGTCTGTTGTTTAATTTCCAGGATTTGTAAATTTTTAAAATTTCCCTTTTATACTGATTTCTATTTTTCTTTCCATTGTGGTTGAAGAACATACTTTGAATGAGTTCAATCCTTTTAAATAAATTGAGACTTATTTTATGGCTGATTATTTAGTCTATCCTGGAGAATGTTCCATGTGAACTTGGGAAGATTGTGTATTCTTCTGTTGTTGGGTGAAGTGTTCTATAGATAGATGTCTGTTAGGCCTAGCAGGTTTATATGTTGTTCGATTCTTCTAATTCCTTGTTGATGTTCAGTTTACTTGTTCTATACGTTATTGAAAGTGGTATATTGAAGTCCCCAAATTATGTTGAATTGCTTACTTCTACATTCGATTTTTGTCAGTTTATTGGGGCTCTGTTTGTAGTGCATTTATGATCACAATTATTATGTCTTCCTGACAGATAGAACCTCTCAATATAAAAATTCCTTCTTTGTGTCTAGTAAGAATTTTGTCTTCAATACTTGTTTGTATGATATTAGCCATTCCAGTTCTCTTTGTTTGCTGCTTGTATGGTATATTTTTCCATCCTTTTACATTAAAACTATTTGTACTTCATATGAAGGACTTATTTATACCATCTATGTTGCTGATGTTTAATGTTTTATGTCTTTTTTTATTCTCTATTCCTACATTACTGCCTTCTTTTGCATGAAATAGAAATTTTGTGGCCTACTTTTTTAATTACCTTGTTATTTCTTATACTGCATTTTTTCCCAGATATTTTAATTGTGGTTTCCCAGGGGATTGCAATTAATATCTTAAAACAATCTAGTTCTGATTAATACCAATTTAAGATCAATAGTATACAAAAACTTTGTTCCAGTATAGTTCTTTCCTCTGCTTTCCTTTATGCCATTGTTGTGATGTAAATTGCATGTGTATTCATGAAAATCAACATAGTTTTGTAAGTGTTGCTTTTTGCTATTGTCTTTTAAATCAGGATGTAAAAGAAAAGAATTACAAACAAAAAATATTCATTTTTTTTTATATTTAACTACATAGATATTAATTCATCAATAATTGAGTTATGATCTAGTATCTTTTCAATTTAGCCTGGAGGACTCCCTCTAGTATTTCCTATAGGGTAGAACAGCTAGTGACAAATTGTTTCAGTTTTCATTTTTCTTGAATGTCTTAATTTCTCCTTCATTTCTTCATAATTTCTTGTCATATTTTTTATGTTAACTGGTTCTATGAGATTTGGTAGTTTTCCCTCATTTTCTTTTTTTTTTTAAATTTTTTATTGTA
>NW_004444177.1:1719013-1756973 GCF_000243295.1 Trichechus manatus latirostris
GTGTAAACTTTTACATGCGTTATACAGTAGAGGTCTCATACAATATTTGTCCTTTTGTGATTGACTTATTTCACTCAGCATAATGTCCTCCAGTTTCATTCATGTTATGAGATACTTCACAGATTCATCATTGTTCTTTATCTTTGTATAATACTCTACTGTGTGTATGTACCGTAGTTTGTTTACCCATTCATCTGTTGATGGGCATCTAGGTTGTTTCCATCTTTTTGCTATTGTGAACAGTGCTTTAATGAATATGGGTGTGCATATGTCTATTATTGTGACAGCTCTTATTTCTCTAGGAGTTAGATTCCATTTTGTAGTGCTTTCTTTTGTGGTGCTGATGTATTCTTTGTTCCTCTTACTCTCCTGTGCTGAGTTCCTTTTGTTTGTTGATTTTTTTTTTTTCATTTCTTCTGTTTTTGTAGGTTTTGTTTTTACTGAGACTTTATGTTTTTCTTCTTTATTTTGATGAGTAGGTTTGTTAACTTTGTGGTTACCTTGAAATTTACCCTTATCTTCCTAGATTTGAACCAGTCTATTATTACTTGATATCCTTTGACTTTCTCTCCATTAGAAGGTTCTATACCTACACTGTTTATTCCCTCTTTTACTGTTCTGATGCTCTTGTCATTACAAATTAACTTCTCTGGTTCCCTTTTGTAATTCTTTTGGTTTTGCATAGTCCTTAAGAGTTCATTTCCTAGGTTGGTATCTGGCTCGTACAATCTTGTGTCCTATATTCAGCCTGTGGTCTGATGTTGTTTGTTCTCAGATCTAAGGACTTCCTTTAATAAGTCTCATAAGTTTGGTTTGCTATTTACGTAGTCCCTTAATTTCTGTTTATCTGGAAATGATCTAATTTCACCATCATATTTGAATGAGAGTTTTGCAGGATATATTATTCTTGACTGGCAAATTTTTTCTTTCAGGGTTTTATATATGTCATTCCATTGCCTTCTTGCCTGCATGGTTTCTGCCGAGTAATCTGAGCTTAGTCTTGTTGTTTCTCTTCTGTATGTGACTTTTTGTTTTTCTTGAGCTGCTCTCAGGATTCTTTGTCTTTGGTTTTAGCGAGTGTGATTATGATATGCCTTGGTGATTTTCTTTTCGGGTCTATCCTATACAGGGTTCGTTGAGCTTCTTGGATGGTCAGCTTTTCATCTTTCATGATATTGGGGAAGTTTTCTGTCAGAAGCTCTTCAATGATCCTCTCTGTGTTTTCTGTTTTCTCCCTGTTCTGGAACTCCTATCACTGGCAGATATTTGCTTTTGATTTTATCCCACATAATTCTCAGGGTTTCTTCATTTTTCTTCATCCTTTTTTCTGATTTTTTTCCTCAAACAGAGTTGTAGCCAAGTGTTTGTCTTCAATTTTGCTGATCCTACCTTCCATCATTTCAAACCTGCTCCTCAGCCTTTCTATGACACTGTCCATTACTGAAATCTTGTTGTTTAACTTTTGGATTTCTAATTGTTGTTTTTGTATGATTTCTAGTTGTCAATTTTTTTTAGCATTTTGTTCCTGTATTATTTTATTGAATTCTTCCATTGTTTTTACTGTATTTTCCATGAATTGGTCTGCATTTTCTAGGAATTTGTCTATTTTTTCCTCATTTTTGTCTGTTTTTTGCTTCAACTTGTGGATAATTCTGAATATTAGAGATTTGAACTCCCTATCAGTTAGATCTAGTGCCTTTTCTTCTACTGGAAGGTCATCTGGTATTTTATTTTGGATGCCTAATGTTTTGATATTGTCTGCTGTCTTCGGGGCAGTCAGTGGTTATTTTCCTCATTTATTGATTGTAGATTTTTTTGTTTCATCCTGCTTTTTTTGTTTTATTTGGTGATGTCTGAGCAGGCGGGCTGTGCATTCTCTGTTGTTTGCTCATCTATGGGCATTATACTTTTCACCTCCTTCTCCAATGGGCAGGATCAGTCACTCAGGTATGGTACAGCAGGGCACGTCCATCTGAAGGGGAATTGCTGGGTAGTTTTTTTGTGGCACGTACCAGGGCTGACAATGCTGACTGGGAATCAGTGCAGGGCAGGTTCCAGTAGGATGTGCCTGTGCTGCTTGGGAGTGTGATGTTCAGTGCACAGTGCAGGTAGGCAGGAAGGAGGGAGTAGATTGTGATGTGTAGAGCTAAGATGTATATGGGAAAGAGGAGAGAGAGGAGAGAAGAACAGGAGCCAAAAACATACACACACAAAAAATGAATGTTAAGGGAGTTTGTTATTGGAGTGGAGAGATGAGAGACTGAAAAATGGGGGAAAACAAAAGTGAAAAAGAAAAGCAAAAGGGTAAAAGAAAAAAATGAAAAAATTGAGAAACTGGAAATGAAGAAAGAGAAAGGGAATAAGAGAGAGATGAAAACTAAACAAAGAAATGAGAAACAAAAAAGCAAGCGAAAAGAAATGCCCCCAGGAATGTCCCTGTGCGTCTGCACTGAGTAAGGGACTAGCTTCCAAGCCATGTGGTACTTCCCAGCTAGAAGGGGCTCCCAACCTGCCAAAAGAAAAAGAAAACAAACAAAGAAATCAAAACTGAACAAATCAGATCAAACAAACAAACAAAAAAGTCCTGGGGACCCCACCTGTGTGGCAGCACAGGCCGGGAAGCAGTTTCACAGTTGAGCGGTGTTTCGCAGCCTTGCTGGAAGAAGCAAAGGTGGCACATGGAGCCAGATATTTGAGAGAAAGGAGGGGGAGATGGTGAGAGGTAAGGAAGAAATCTAAAGAAGCAGAAAAAAGCAACATCAGCAGACAACAAATGGCACTCAGGGAGCTGGCCAGTGCAGCGGGGTGGAATCCAAGCAGCACTGGGGAAAAGCTCATGCTTTCTGGCCGATAGACTGTGGCTACAGGAAGCAGAGGAGGCTAAATGGGCATGAAGAAGGGTGGGTGATGGGAAAGCCTATATCGTGGATTACTGGTTGTTCTGTCTCCTGCTGGAAGCTGCATGAAGCTGCTTCCTCGGACCTCCTGTTTGCTGTTCTCTGATAGGAGTCCAAGATGGTGGATCCTTGCTGCAGTAGCTGATAGGGGACCTCTGCATGTATCTCTCCTCGTGCTCTATTCTCAGTCAGTTTCTTATTCCATTTGGTGCTTGGCTGAGTTCTTCACCTCTTCAGTTGATGGTTAGGGTTTCAGGATTGATGTGTGACTCTGCTTGGCTTAGTTTTTCTGATGTTTGCTGCAGAGGGACGGTGTGGTGCTTCTGACTATATTGCCAAGTTGCCTGGAAATCTCATTTTCCCTCATTTTCATTGGGGGGAGTGTGTGTGTGTGTCTCAACACACATAGACACATTCACACACAAGATTCTTCTAAAATGCCTTGATATTTTAAAATTCTATGAGTTAATAATTCCTTAATTAAACAGAAACTTCTTAAGCGCCCATTAAAGTAATTAATTTTACTTTCTTGAAGCCTTGTATAGTATTTCAACTGAAACAGAATACTGGCTTAATCCTACACGTTTAGATTTTTCCATGAAATGAGGGATATGCAATTTTTTTTAACTTTTTTTAATCTCATGATATCAAAATAATTAAGTCCAAATACTATATATTTAGGATTATACCTGACAGGTAAGTCAAACCAAAAATATGGGAATTTTCAATTCCTTTACATGTTTTCCCCATTAGCGCTGCAAATCTATAAGTTCACTTGACTAAGACACGTTGTAGTATTTTATTTTAATCTGAGTGTTGAATTTATATAAAGCATAGGTTATTTAGGAGCCCTTGTAGTACAGTGGTTAAAAGCTCTTGACTGCTAACCAAAAGGTCGGTGGTTTGAACCCACCAGCCGCTCTGTGGGAGAAGATGTGGCAGTCTGCTTCCGTAAAGATTTACAGCCTTGGAGACCCTATGGGGTAGTTCTCCGCTGTCCTGTATGGTTGCTATGAGTCCGAATATACGCGATGGCAGTGGATTTGGTTTATAGGTTATTTGATTGTCCTTTAAAGAAATACAGGTGCTGTAAGCATATTCATGCAGCATCTTATTCTTAGTTACATTATTATCAACAATTCTGAAAGTAGATATATTGATCTCCTCCCACCCAAGGAGACAAAATGAAGTATCTTAGTAGGGTAATAAGAGTAATAAGCCAAAATACAGAATTTTAAAACTTATTGTTACAGTTGGTGCTCTTGTAAAGGATATGAATATTTTTATAGTATTTGTTATAAATTAACAAATCTTAGAACCCCATAAAACTGCAGCTGTTATAATTTCATACCCCATGGACGGTTACTAATTTCAGGAATTCAATGTGCTTTAGGGAAAGCTTTCTTAGAACCTATTCAAACAAAAATAGGTGCTAAGGGGCTAGCTTGGCACTAGCAAAATGAACTGGAAAATTGAGTCCATTAACAGATTTTTTTCAGTATAGATTTTCCCCACAGTACATACACTATGAAAATCTGTTTTACAGAACTATGTGAACTATGGAACTGGTAGCATGCTACACTGACCCACATGTGAGACAAGACAGCAGATCTCATTCAGAGAAATACGTATGGTTTGTTAACCGCTCACATCCATGTCTGAACCAGCTTGATACCTTTAACAACTCCTTGCTGCTCAGAGAGACCAGTCAAGCCCTATCAAAGCCCCATTCTCTCAGCAGATCTATGTCTCTTCTCCCTGATATGTCACCTGATTGCGACCTGTGTGACAGCCCCTTCACTTTAAATTTGATTTATTCCTTTGTACTTGACTCTTCAGACTGTCTGTTTAGTTTCTGAGCCTGCCTTCTCTTGGAATGCTGTCTTTGAATGCTACCTGAAGTTTTAGACTGGTTGTTCCCAACCCAAGACCTTATATTTCCTCTCAGACACTTAGTCTAAGTTGTATGCACAGGCCTCGCATGTTCTGGGGAGGAGTTCAGATATCTAACGTATACTTTGAGCTTTTCTGCAACTCTTTGAAGGAGGAAAACTGTTATTATTTGGTTCCATTTAGTAAATGGAAAAACTGAAGTTGGCAAAGTAATATACTAATCTTATGTTTGTGTCCAGTCTTCAAGCACATTTTATATTATATTACAATGTTGTCCATCACAGTCCAGAGAAAAGTCTCTTAGCTATCACAGCCCCTTCTCTGGATCTCTACAGAATTGAATATAGGGTCATTCTAGCCATCATGATTTTTAAAAACCTGTATTCTAGATATTTTATTTGGGTATGAAATAAAGACTCCGCCAGGATTATTCTTTCAGGTTTAATCACTAAACATCATTATTTTCATTAAACTGGCTTCTTTTGGCAATTCGGAAAAGCACTAAGCAGAAGGGAAATCGTCTGGAAAACTACAACATATCATAGGCTTCCAGGCACAGGAATGTAATGGTGCTCTGAAAAATGTGAAAGCAAACAACAGGAACAGAAAATAAACTGGAAAATCCTAAATTGCAGAATAGTTAAGAATTCTGCAAGGGGACATGAATGAAATGGTAAACTTAAGTTATATGCCAAAGAAAAACCAGTTAGTATACCAGATATTATTCAGAACAGAATAAGGTTTAATTCAGACCAGACTCTCAAAAAACGCGTGTATTTTTTTTTTTTTGGTCTCATAATAACCTATTATGTCAATATTTAATTTCAAGATAAAGATATAATTATAAGTGTATTTAATGTAATTACAGCTTAGCATACTCAAAATTCTGAATTTGGAAAAATAAAATTGATATTGGAATCAAGATCCTTTAGCCCCCGTGTCCTTTCTGTGTCTTCTGGGACGTCTTTTAACCTCTCTTGCTTAATGACTGTTAGATGAGATACCATTAACTTTGTGTTAGCTATTAGCGTTGACTGTCTCCTAACTGAAGGCATCCTGGTGGAGCAGTGGTTAAGCACTCAGCAGCTAACCAAAAGGTCTGCGGTTCAAATCCATCAGCCACTCTGTGGGAGAAAGATGTGGCAGTACACTTCCATAAAGATTACAGCCTTGGAAACCCTTTGGGGCAGTTCTACTCAGTGTTGGTATGACTCAATGGCACGCAGCAAGCAGCATCTCCTAACTGCTATCCTTGAGTTACTGAAGAATCTTAACAAAAAAGTTTTAAAAACTTGTAAATAATTGAAAGAATGTCTGTGTTTTCAATGTCATACCAGAGCACTGTTGAAATATTCTTAGCTAATATTACTTTTTATCATCCATGTAATTTGAGAGTCTTTATGGGATAAATAAAATTTCAAATATTAAATAAATAAGATGATTAAATGATCCTTCTGAATCTTGTACCAGTAGAATCACTAAGACTATTTTAGAACATTAATGAGGCTGTCTAATATTAAAGGAAAATCAACACAATAACAGTCAAGAACCAAATATTTTTGTGGGTGTGAGACTGAGATGTGTATTGATATACATATTTGTTTATAGCGCCAATGTTATTTGTTAGCACAACTTCTGGCTATTTTGCAAACCAAAAAATGTTGCAAGTAGGAAATCCTTGGCTTCTGCCTTTATGTTTGTCTGTACTGGTTGCATGTTTTAGCTACTACTACCTAATTAGTTCAGAATATAAATCTTGGTCTAACACAATATGTTCATCTTGACACTTTGAAATATTTGTATTTTAAATCTCCTTTCCACCACTACAATAGCATCAGATATAAGCAGAAGATTTAACTGTCTAGCATTTTATTGCCCTGTTTCATATTTATTTTTTTATTTTTCCAGGGTTCCTTATAGAATAATACTAACAAAATTATTAAAAAGATTGTACTGTAAGATTAAGAATAAATACATTTATTTAAAGATGTTGATGTGCTATGCATTATGCTAAGCAATATACATAATTCAGAACATCATGGGAAGTAGGTATTATTATCTGCATTTTAAAAAAGAGGAAATAGAGAGACAAATATATTAAGAAAGTCGCCCAAGTTTAAAACTGTAAAAAATAGTAAGACTGGAATTTGAACTCATGTAACAAGATGTCAGATATCAATCTCCTAATCCCTGAGTCAGTTAATTTCTAAACTACATAGATTAGGAATAAAATAGTGTTGTTGTTAGGTGCGGTCGAGTCAGTTCCAACTCATAGCGACCCTATGTACAATAGAACAAAACACAGCCCGGTCCTGCGCCATCAACAAAATCATTGCTACGCTTCAGCCCATTGTTGCAGCCACTGTGTCAATTCATCTCCTTGAGGGTCTTCCTCTTTTTTGTTGACTCTCTACTAAGCATGATGTCCTTCTCCAGGGACTGATCCCTCCTGATAACATGTCCAAAGTATGTGAGACGTAGTCTCAACCTCCTTGCTTCTAAGGAACATTCTAGTTGTACTTCTTCCAATACAGATTTTTTCGTTCTTTTAGCAGTCCATGGGATATTCAATATTCTTCGCCAACACCACAGTTCAAAGTGTCAGTTCTTCTTTGGTCTTCCTTATTCATTGTCCAGCTTTCACATGCATATGAGGCAATTGAAAACATCGTGGCATGGGTCAGGCACACCTTAGTCTTCAAGGTGACATCTTTGCTTTTCAACACTTTAAAGAGGTCTTTTGCAGCAGATTTGCCCAGTGCAATGCGTCTTTTGATTTCTTGACTGCTGCCTCCATGAGTGCTGATTGTAGATCCAAGTAAAATGAAATCCTTGACAACTTCAATCCTTTCTCTGTTTATCATGATGTTGCTTATTGGCCCAGATGTGAGGATTTTTGTTTTCTTTATGTTCAGGTGTAATCCATACTGAAGGCTGTGATCTCTGATCTTCATCAGCAAGTGCTTCAAGTTTTCTTCACCTTCAGCAAGCAAGATTGTGTCATCAGCATAACGCAGGATGTTAACGAGTCTTCCTCCAGTTTTCATGCCCTGTTCTTCTTCATAGAGTCCAGCTTCTGGGATTATTTGCTCAGCATACAGATTGAATAGGTATGGTGAAAGGATACAATCCTGACACACTTTTTGAACGATTATGATCTATGTACAGGTTCCTCATGAGCACAATTAGTGTTCTGGAATTCCCATTCTTTGCAATGTTATCCATAATTTGTTATGATCCACACAGTCGAATGTCTTTGCATATTCAATAAAACACAGCTAAACACCTTTCTGGTATTTTCTGCTTTGAGCCAGGATTCATCTGACATCAGCGATGATATCCCTGGTTCCACGTCTTCTCCTGGATTCAGCCTGAATTTCTGGCAATTCCCTGTCGATATACTGCTGCAGCTGCTTTTGAATGATTTTCAGCAAAATTTTACTGGCGTGTGATATTGTTCAATAATTTTTGCATTTGGTTGGGAATAGGCATAAATATGGATCTTTTCCAGTCGGTTGGCCAGGTAGCTGTCTTCCAAATTTCTTGGTATAGATGAGTGAGCATTTTCAGTGCTGTATCCATTTGTTGAAACATCTCAGCTGATATTCTGTCAATTCCTGGAGACTTGTTTTTCACCAATGCCTTCACTGCAGCTTGGAATTCTTCCTTTAGTACCATCAGTTCCTGATCACATGCTACCTCTTGAAACGGTTGAACGTTGACCAATTCTTTTTGGTACAGTGACTCTGTGTATTCTTTCCATCTTCTTTTGATGCTTCCTGCCTTGCTTAATATTTTCCCCATAGAATAATTCACTATTGCAACTCAAAGCTTGAATTTGTTCTTTAGTTCTTTCAGCTTGAGAAATGCAGAACACATTCTTCCCTTTTGGTTTTCTATCTCCAGCTCTTTGCACATATCATTATAATACTTTGCTTTGTCTTCCCAAGCTGCCATTTGAAATCTTCTGTTCAGCTCTTTTACTTCATCATTTCTTCCTTTTGCTGGTCGAGCTCTGAACTGTTAAAATGGCAGCAGAAAGCTATTATTTTCAGTCTATGTTTATGACTCTACCATCAAAAGACTTAACATATTTATTCAGTAATTGCATAGGAATAAAGTAATAAGATAATCTGTAGGATAATCAGTATAAAAAAATCAACAGTACACGCATCATGTCGAAAATCATATGAAAATATTAAAAATGTGAGGTTTGTCTCTGTCTGTTTTAACATATGGACACTTTAAGTACAAATCTCCTTGAGTCTTTCTAAATATGAATTAAAACTGCTTGAGATTTGAGAAGGCAAGGAGACAAAGAAACTAGATTACTAGAAATAGAACAACCGGAACAGCAATAATGAGAAAGCTGAAACACTGTGAAAAATATAGCCAATGTCACTGAGCAAATTGTGCAGAAATTCTTAAATGGGAACTTAATTTGCTGTGTAAACTTTCACTGAAAACATAATAAAATATTTTAATAATAATTAAAAAAAAAGACTTGCGATTTAGTCCAAGTGTAATGTTTAACCATCTTGTGTCTTCCCTTGCCCTCCCACAGTATATTCTCACACAGTGGCCAGGATCCTTTTCAAATATATGCCACATAATTTTCTCTCCTATGCTAAACATGCTGCAATGCCTTCCCCATTTCACTGCGACTAAAAGTCAAAATTCTTACAATTGTCTACCATGAAGTGCTCATCTCCCTCAGCACTGTTGTATCTGTGCTTTTCTCTTGCTCTTTAGGGACTCTGCAGGATTTTCTTGAGCTTTCTGCTCTCTCTGCCTAGAATATTCTTCCTTTATATTTCTCTATGACTAATTTCCTTTTCATTTCCAGCCTTTGCTCAAATGTCTCCTTCTCAGTGAAGCCTATCCTAACTCAACTGTGTGTGTAAACACATACCAGTTGCCTCAAAATTGTAAGCTGCGATAGGATTGCTTGAATGAGGACTCTACTGTCTGATCTGAGTGTGTCACACAGACAAGACACTTATAGTATTGGTAATAGAAAGCCATTATTATTACGTATAAAAGGTAAGCAGTAAAAACAGGAACAGATTTGAGGTGAATCCGTCCCCTCCACCGCTAAAGAGTACCCCAACTAGCATGGTAGCGGAGGAATCCACTTAAGTCTAAAAGGGGACCCACTCACCATTCCCAAGTTACCCATGTCCATTTCTGTGTCACTGGTGGGCACACCATGGACCAGATGTCAGCAGGTGTCTCTCTGAAAAGACTGGACCTAGCCTTCTGTGCTTGCTGGTCCAGCTCTCAACCAGCAGCTTTGGGATAACCCTGGGCCAGTACCAGAGTTAGACCTGTATGAGGAGAGCTCTCAAGGCAAAACTGTTTTATGGGCAACCCCTGTGCAGTGTACACCCAAGCCTCTGCTCCACTGGTGACTTCCTGGCCAGAGGTGCTCAACTCCACTCCCACATTTGCCATCTGCCAATCTTATGGTTCCTATTGCTCCCACTGTCGCCACAGTTTCTCTGTCTTTTAGCTCTGCTGCACTTGCTGCTGTCTCTCTCGATCGTCAGTGTTATCAGCCTAGTGAGTGTTATCAGCTTAGTGCAACAGACTTTGAATAGCGTTTCAGTTCTTCTAAGGCGCTGTGTCCAGGTTCTTGGAAATCAGAAAGCACCCAAAACCTCTGTAAGACTGACCACTTATACAGGATAACTTTTTGTCAATTTCAGCACGTGACTTTTGTAAACTGACCAGTCCCTCAGGCCTGTGTAAACAGACTAATCCTATTTGGTGGATTTGCAAGCCTCTCATGCGGATAGTAAACAAACCAATCCTGTAGCAGATTGTGATTTGATCAGTCATTTTGGGAGAATTACAAACTCAGAGCCAGAAAAAATAAAACCCATTGCACTACACTAAGCAACTTTATAATACTGCAAAATTCCCAATCTCTTTCTACACGTCTATTCCATCCAAGTACTCATTATCTTCTAGCATGCTTGGTCCCCTACCTTGTTCTCTCTTCTTATAGCACTTTTTTTCTTTTATTGTTTATTTTCTAGCTCCTCCACTAGAATATAGGAGTCCTGGGTGGTGCAAACAGTTATAGGCTCAACTATTAGCTGAATGGTTGGTAGTTCAAACCCACCCAGAGGTGTCTGGAAGACAGGCCTGGTGATCTGCTTCCAAAAGCTCACAATCTTGAAAATCCTATAGAGCAGTTCTACTCTACTCTGCACACGTGGGGTCCCATGGGTTGGACTTGATGGTAACTAACAATAACAACCACAATATAAACTCTAAATGGTCCACATCGTTAGTTTCTAATCTGATTTATCTTAAGTACTAGACTAGTGCCTGAGTAGTAGGCAGTCAATAATGATTTATTAAATCATCTTTCTTGTTACCTGTATGGTATCTGAATATTTAAAATTATGTAACTTAAGGAGAGACAAGGTTCTGCTTCAAATTGTAGTTTTTTTTTCCAGTTTAGTATTATTTTTTAATTAAAAAAGGTCAAATTGTTTATATAGATTCTGAAATCACTAGCATTTCTAACTTTTCAATAGATTCTATTTCGTCTGTAATGAAATTAACTTGTCAGCAAAGCTAGGTAGATTTATACATGGAAAGCAATGACTATTTAAGTACTTAAGCCTTAAATAGTCTGGACTATATGAAGAAGAACGGGGCATCAGGATTGGAGGAAGACTCATTAACATCCTGGGCTATGCTGATGACACAACCTTGCTTGCTAAAAGTGAAAAGGACTTCAAGCACTTACTGATGAAGATCAAAGACCACAGCCATCAATGTGGATTACATCTCAACATACAGAAAACAAAAATCCTCACAACTGGGCCAATAAGCAACATCATGATAAATGCAGAAAAGATTGAAGTTGTCAAGGATTTCATTTTACTTGGATCCACAATCAACACCTATGGAAGCAGCAGTCAAGAAATCAAAAGACGCATTGCATTGGGCAAATCTGTTGCAAAAGACCTCTTTAAAGTATTGAAAAGCAAAGATGTCACCTTGACGACTAAGGTGTGCCTGCCCCATGCCATGGTATTTTCAATTGCCTCATATGCATGTGAAAGCTGGACAATGAATAAAGAAGACCGAAGAAGATTTGACGCCTTTGAATTGTGGTGTTGGCGAAGAATATTGAATATACCACGCACTGCCAAAAGAACGAACAAATCTGTCTTGGAAGAAGTACAACCAGAATGCTCCTCAGAAGGAACGACGGCAAGACTACGTATTTATATACTTTGGACATGTTATCGGGGTGATCAGTTCCTGAAGAAGTACATCATGCATGGTAAGGTAGAGGGTCAGCAAAAAGGAGGAAGACCCTCAACAAGATAGATTGACACAGTGGCTGCAACAATGGGCTCAAGCATAACAATTGTGAGCATGGCTCAGCACCAGGCAGCACCTAACAACAAGTCTAATGTGTTCGCATTTGAGAAAAATGTGCTTTAAAAAGAAGGAGGGGGGCTCATTTTACATTTTTCCTGAACTTCGAAATAAGTGCAAATTCTTTCTTGTTTCTATAATAATTTAGACAACTGACCAAGTGACTCAAAAATGCTTCCATTATTATGCCTGACAGCATTAGAAGATACTCAACATGGACTATCTGATTTACAATTATGGATGTCAGTTTATAATGCTCACCTTTGAATGCACAATTTGAAAGGCTGACAGTATTGCCCAAGAGTAGAAAGTTTCTACCAAGACTATCAATCTTTTTCACAGTGAGAATCCCCATAGACTCCCTCTGTTTCTCAGACAGGCCTGCCATTTTAACTTAGAGGTTTAGCCTCTATGTCTCACAGCTTGAGGGATATTTTTAGCCAAGGCAAACTCGTCTATATAGTTTCACTCCCTCCACATCTTTGGTAGTTTCAAAATATTTTGATTTCCATTCTTCTCTCTTTTTTAAAAGCATGGGCCTACATAATGTCTGATCTTTTCGTAGCTCGTATGTATGTGAAAACGTAAAATCAGGAAATCTGCTTCACATTTTATTCGTACGTATCTATTTTGTAATGAAAATTTACTGCTATGCATAATTATATTATTTTGCTTTTATGGAATTCACTGTGAAATATATTTATATTTATATTTTATATTAAACAATAATAACAATTGATGTTTCTTAAACATTTCGTCAGACTGGGTACTTTACACGCATTATCTCAATTTATTCTAACAACAACCCAGTAAAGAAGGTATTATTATTCTGCCTCATTATACAGATGAGGAAACTAATGACAGGGAACTTAAGTACCTTGGCCACACAATTACTGCATGGGGAGACCATGTTCTGACTGTCTGCTTTCTGACTCTAAAGTCTGTGATTCATGGAAAGTCTATGAAAGAAAATGACACTGGAAGATAATGATACTTTTCACTGCCTTCCTTAAAGTTCATTGCTCCATCACTAGATTTTCTGTGGCATGTGTGTATGTGAAGCTTCAGAGTGCGGTTTATTTGGAGGATGTGGCTAAGGGAAGCGTTGTTGTTAGCTTCCATCAAGTTGCCTTGATTTATGACAACTCCATGTACAATGGAAAGAAACTCTACCAAGTCCTACCCCATGATCAGTTACAGATCAGAACATTGTGTTCCATAGGGTTTACATGGACTAATTTTCATAAAAAGATCTTCAGACCTTTCTCCTTAGTCCGTCTTAGTCTGGAAGTTCAGTGTCATAGCATCATGCAATCCTCCATGGACAGAAAGGTGGTGGTTGCTCATAAGACCTGGGTCTCTTACATGGAAAATAAGAATTCTACCACTGGATCACCATTGCTCATGGTAGGACCATGGTAATATACTTAGGATGCACATAATTTGAATTGAGTTCCTAAAAGACATATGTGGAAGTTGCCTCTTGCTTTCAAGCTAGAGCAAGGAAATGGATTTCTCATTAGAAGAGCATACACTGTGTTGTGGATTGAACTGTGCTCCTGGAAAATATGTATTGAAGTTCTAGCCCCTGTTCCTGTGAATGTGATCCTGTTTGGAAATAGGGTTTTTTTATTATGTCAATGAAGCTATACCCAAGTAGGGTGGGGGCTAAACTTAATCGCTTCTGTGCTATAAAAAGAGCAGAAAAGACACTGGCGCATGCAGGAGGAAGATACCATATGAAGACAGACACACAGCAAAACTCCAAGGATGGCCAGCAACCACTAGAAGCTGAAACAGACAAAGAAAGATCTCCTACTAGAGCCATACTCTGAACTGAGACTTCTAGCCTCCTAAACTGTGAGAAAATAAATTTCTGCTCTAAAAAGTCACCCATTCCTGGTATTTTGTCATAGTGCTACTAGGTAACTAAGACTCCTCTGTAAAAAAACAGCACTGTTGCTTGGTGTCATCAAGATCATGTAAATGAAAGGCGTGGGTTTTTACTTCTCTAAATGACCTAGTAAAACTTACTATACTAAGTCTAGTATATGGATTTTGTAGAAATTGAAACAGGTAAAGTATGTGGGCTTTTATTATGCTTCTGACAAACATGGTAGCCCTGACGGCACAGTGGTTAAGAGCTCGGCTGCTAACCAGAAGGTGGGCAGTTTGAATCCACCAGCTGCTCTTTGAAACCCTATCGGGCAATTCTATTCTGGCCTATAGGGCCACTATGAGTCAGAATCAACTCAACGGCAACGGGTCATGACAAACAAGTTCTCAATAAAAAATCAGATAGACCAAGCTTAAACAAAGAAAGGAAATCTCAGGCCTACCTCACACCAATACCACATGGTCAGCACTCAATAATGGAGTTCCCCAAACCTTACACTCTTGATGGTCTATATCCTTAACTACTTTACTGGCACAGGAGTTACCCTTCTGTTTCTGAGCTTTGCCATCTTAACTTGCCTGATCTTTCTATTCCTTAATCCTCTCCCTTGTCTCTGTTTGATAGCCTTGTACACATCTTTCATATCTGACATTTGATATTGAGCATCTGGTATGGGATATTGATTGTCATCCACATCTGCAGCTCACACTCACACCTTCATTCATTCCTGCTAATTGCTATATAAAGAAAATCCTTCTTCCTCCCAATAAACCCCCACTGCAAATTCAACCTTTTTCAAGGGGATATTATGGTCAATCTTTTATCAAGGTAATCTAGAGTTACCCCCCAAAATTAATATGACAGAGAGTAGCCTTAAAGGTTACTTGATGACAAGAGTCAAGTTTCCAAATGAATAACTATGTCCTATTATACTGCAGTGTTTAGTCTTGGTGGCATAATTCTCAAGGAGGACTGATGATTCTATAGTTTAAAGTGAAGAAAAGTAAAAAAAAAACCTGTATCTTACATCTTGTAATATGGATTTCTTCCAATTTTCCTAGTCTTTAACTAGACAGGTGCTCTGACTATGACAGAGTATATCTTCTTTGATAGGAAAAGTAGTAGACTTGTGGTCAGGACTGGATTTTTTTTTTTTTTTAATTCTTGATTTGAGTAATATGTAATGAGATTTTCTCATTCCTAAAACTGACATACTATTCATATAAAACTCACAGGATTTTCCTGAGGGTCAATTGAAAAAAAACATTTTTGCAATTTTTGGAAAATGCCTGACAAATAGGTATGATACTTACATTTTAAGGAATCAAAGAGCCTATGAATCATTTGTGTTTATATGTGTATTTCACTTATGCACATATTTTTTAACAGTGGTAATATTCCACAAAGTACAATAAAAATAATTTTTTCTTCTGCTCTCTATTAATTTCACACTTGGAATAATTTATCTCAGGTATATACAACATGATTTAAGTCCTTTAGAATATAAATTTAGTCCATGACAAGAAAGAGGAATGAATTCTTTCCTCCTATAGGATAAACTCAACAGGTTAAACTAAGTTGGAAT
The DNA here is from genome assembly GCF_000243295.1 of Trichechus manatus latirostris. NCBI lineage: Eukaryota > Metazoa > Chordata > Mammalia > Sirenia > Trichechidae > Trichechus > Trichechus manatus. The sequence goes on from NW_004444177.1 coordinate 1,734,690, forward strand.
GAAAATAAAACATACAATGGAGTTCTTTAGAAAAGAACTGATTCTTTATTTTCATTCTAAATATAAACACATCACTCTCATTCATATCCCAGTAATAGTAATATTGCTAATAGCAAATTATTAAAACACCTTCTCAGAATAAGAATGACCAGAAAAGGAGAAAATATGTGTAAAGTACCAATTGGAGTTGCTTTTGAGGTAATGAAAATGGTGAAATTAATTTTAATTCCCTAAAATAGTGAATTAAAGGAGCTCTGATGGCGCAGGGGTTAAGCACTTGGTTGCTAACCGAAAGGTCATCATTTCGAACCCACCAGCTGTTCTGTGGGAGAAAGATCTGGCAGTCTGCTTCCGTAAAGATTTACAGCCTGGGAAACCCTAGGGGGTAGTTCCACTCTGTCCTATAGGGTCGCTATGAGTCGAAATCAACTCGACATCAGTGGGTTTGGTTTGGAAGGTCAGCAGATAAGCAGCCTGAGTGTGTAGGTGATTTTCCATCAACTGCTAATGGAAATGTTGGCAGTTTGAATCCACTCAGTGGTACCATGAAAGACAGGCCTGGTGATCTGCTTCTGTAAAGATTACAACCTTGGAAACCCTCTGGGGCAGTTCTACTATCTCCTATAGGGTTGCTATGAGTCGGAATCGACTAGATGGCAATTTTTTTTTTTTTTTTTGGTTTTAAAATAGTGAATGTCTCTCTTCTTACCTCACTTTTCTTTTCATTGATCTCAAACCTCAGATACAGGAGAGCTCCTGCATTTTACCCCCATACCCATGGATCCCTAGTGATGAGGAAAGTGGGTAGATTGTTAGGCATGTGGCAATATGCTTAGTCTGAGTTCTAAATATTGTACATCTTCTCCTAACTTTAAACATGATGAGGATATGAAAATTTCAAATTTCTCCTAAATAGAAAAACTTTCTAATTTTTTATTGGTTAGGAGACTCCAAGTTTGATCTATTTGACTACTTTAGCAAAAAAAATATACTTTTTTAGAATTGTACAATATTTAGAGATAATGAGTGTTCACAATTTTAATAAATATATCATATAAGCATTAAGTCCTCAAATATTCCTTCATGTTTTTCTTTTATTATTTTCTTTGCCTTGCTTTCTTGACATTGTTCATGTCATAGAAACATATTAGTTTTAACATAAACTTCCACAGTGGAATTATTGAAATAAACTGATGGATATTGCTCCTGAACTTAAAGACAGCGTAAATGTCACAAGCCTTCTTGCTGTAATAGGAACAAAAAATAGAACATCAAGCTCTTTTTCATTGCTTTTCAACTTTAAGTCACAAACATATCTCTCAAACTAGTTGGAAACAAAGACCATGCTTTCACTCAAATTACCGAAAGTTCCCAGGCTGCAGTGCCACAAATCCTGGCTGATGTAGTAGCTCAGGCAGTGCCCTCAAGACTGTATTTATCTCTGGCCAAACTTCGTCTGGGTTGGCTTCATTCTCCTTTAGACTCTTCTCCACATGACGGCAAATATGTCTTCCAGCAGCTCCAGGCTACATGAACCTTGGTACTCACAATCTCAGCAGGGGAGTAGTTCTCTCCTTTATGGCGTCCATATTAAACTTCGAATATATTGGTTTTCTAAAACCATGATCTCACCCCTGAAGCAGGGGCATGGAACACTTACTGTCAGTTCTGGGTCAACTAGATTAGGAAGGAGTCCCTGAGTGGTGCAAATGGTTAATGTGCTCAGTTACTACCAAAAAGTTGAAACTTCTAGTCCATCCAGAGGCACCTTGGAGGAAAGGCCTGGTGAACTACTTCCAAAAAATTGGCCTTTGAAAATCCAGTGGAGCACAGTTTTACTCTGACATACATGGGGTTACCATGAGTTGGAGCTGACTCAACAGCAACTGGTAGATTAGGGAAAAGTAGTTCTCAAAAGAAAAAAAAAAAAAAATACAGGAGGGACTCTAAATTCCCTCAAAGAGAATAAAGGGGGTAGGGATGCTGGGCAGGATAAAATGAATTATGACTTTTTGGAGGGAAAATAATTTTTAGAAATGCTCTCTTCTAACCATCTCATTTTATAGATGAGAAAATGGAGGTACCTGGGAGGTTACTTGGCTTTCCAAAGTCACATGGCTGAATAATGACAACAGCAAGAAAAGAACATGTATTGTGATGTTTCATTCTAAAATTATGTAAATATGTTTCAAGATAATATATGTGGGGTTACTTAAAGGAAAAGAAAGTTAATTGCATTAATTATATTTACTTTATTCTTAAATTTGTCTGCATAATGCTTCCCTCTGTCTCCCGCATTCTCCTTAACCCAAGGAGAGTAATCAATATGGTGGTTCATTTATTTAATGCCATCAGAGATAGAGCAAGTCTGAAAATTTATACTTAGAACTTACTTTTATTTGCCTTTGCCAGCAAATAGTTTCTTTTTCTTATCTATATTACCTTCTAGCAGTATTTATATATCTATAGAAATTTCTTTCGTAATGAAAAAAAAAAAAAGGGAAAACCTGGTGGCGTAGTGGTTAAGAGCTACGGCTGCTAACCAAAAGGTCGGCAGTTCAAATCCACCAGGCGTTCCTTGGAAACCCTTTGGGGCAGTTCTACTCTGTCCTATAAGTTCACTATGAGTCGGAATTGACTAGATAGCAACATATTTTTTTAAATGGAAAAATGAGTTCAACTATTTCCCTATCAACAATTCGAATCCTCTTCTGTCCTGTCACTTACGCTAAGACACAAATATGTATTATCTGTGTGGATCAGATAATATGTATTGAAGATCTATGTATAGAATTAAAGGAGACATCCAGCTTTCTACATCTCTTATGTCTTTTCTCGCTCTGATCCATCGGCCTTGTGACTCGAAACAGGCTCATAATACAACATGTATTTGGCCTTCAACTCTCTGCCTATGAAAACCACTGGATCATTAAACTCTAAGTACATTACAAAAACCAGAACCAAACCCACTGCCATCGAGTTGATTCCAACTATAGTGACCCTATAGAACAGAGTAGAACTGCCCCATAGTGTTTCCAAGGCTGTGATCTTTACGGAAGCAGACTGTGACATCTTAGTCCTGTGGAGCAGTTGGTGAGTTCAAACCACCAACCATTTGGTTAGCAGCCAAGCATTTTAACCACCACACCACCAAATCTCATTTTCTAAGTACATAGGAAGGACAAATTCATTATAGAATGCTGATTGGAAAAATGAAGGCAATTTATTTAGTATAAACCAGAAGTATTTCAAATAACATTTTCCCAGAGATGATCCTGATCATTTCAACACCAAGCTCAAAATGAAGAGACGAATAAACGACATTCCCAAGCATAAGTGTCAGTATATCACCTGTGTGCCTACATAAACACAGAAACTTGAATCATAGAAACTCTCTTACAGGTGTCTAGTGAAAACTCTAACAACGAAGGACATCATCTGATTTTATTGCCAAAACGTTGAAAAACTTTAGTTTTCATCAGAATATATACGTGTGTGGTTATAAACACATACATATATACACATACACACTTGAGTTTATATATTTATATATTTACATGTTTATATAAGCACAGGGCATAATATATAAATGCTACGTGTTGTTGCTGTTCTTAGTTGCTGTGGGCTCGATTCCAGTTTATAGCAACCCCATGTACAACAGAACAAAATGTTGCCCTGTCCTGCACCATCTTCATGAGCATTGTTATACTAGAGTCTATTGTTGCAGCCACTGTGTATGTTGAGTGCCTTCCAACTTAGGAAACTCATCTTCCAACACTATTTCGGACAATTTTCTGTTGTGATCCAGAGGGTTTTCATTTGCTAATTTTCAGAAGGAGGTCGCCAGAACTTTCTTCCTAGTCTGTGTTAGTCTGGAAGCTCTGCTGAAACTTGTCCACCATGGGTGACCCTACTGGTATTTGAAATACTAGTGGTATAGCTTCCAGCATGATAGCAACAGGCAAGCCTCCACAGTAAGACAAACTGACAGACGGGTGGTGGAAATATGTTATATAGACACACCTAGTTGTTTTCTTTGTGGAACACAATAATGAACCTCAAAGTTGTGATACCTTCATTGTTCAGTGGTTAATGTGGCTCCACAGGAAATCTGCCATCCTGACCATTGACAGAATATCAACAGTCCTGCTTAAGTGACTAGGGATGAAAGAATTACTTGCACAATAGAGAATTAATGGAAATAATTGGCAGTCATTGCAACAGCAACTTATGTCCTCATTAACAGCATATGAAGTTTTTCACATCTTGGTTTATTTCCTCAGTTAATATGTGGTTTGCACATTTTGAGAAAGAAATCTAATTTTGAACTTGTCTAAATATGTTTAATGACAAGTATCAGACTGTTTGAAAGCACATCACTCTGAGTGACATATATCTTGTGCACTTCCTACTGGTATGCCTAGAAATCTTTTCTTTTTTTATGTAACAACTTCCTTTAAGCAGAAAATATTATACTGTTTATGAATAACTGGCAAAGACTAACTTTATGAAATATTTTGACCCTGCATATTTGTATCATATTAATAGGACTGGACTTTCCCATCTCCTTTCTAGAGTAAAAACCCAAAATATACAGAAGTGTTTCTCCCTAGAAACTCCAAAATAAGCTACAAATAAGCTTGTGAAATTATTTTTGTTACGCTTGCCTATTTCAGGTTCATAAGCAAAGACATAAACGGATGGTCTTTCCTTATCCTACCTAAAACTCTTGCTAATTTTAGAGTAAACATTTTAATAAACTCCCATCACTCATTAAACAAGAATAAAACCAAAATTAATTTAATGGAACTTATGATTTGCCTGAGTTCTCAATATCAAGCTCGATGCTCACCACACAGCTAAATTTCAAAGAAATGTCATTGTTTCATCATTTAGTGTAGGTATGAGGATAGAGGGGAACCAAGTGCACACAGAGCTTTGAAGGTCCTCACCATTCTTTTGTAAATCACTTATGATACTCAGGAAATAAGTCAAGTCCTTTAATATTTACTGAACCAAAAAGAGGAAGGGTCCCTGGGTGATGCAAATGGTTAAGAACTCAGCTGCTAACCCAATGTTTGGAGATTCAAGTCCACCCAGAGATGTCTTGGAAGAAAGCCTTGGTGATCTACTTCAAAAAAATCAGCCGATGATAACCCTATGAAGAACAGTTCTACTTTGACACAGGTGGGGTTTCCATGAATCAGAGTCTGCTGGATGGTAAATAATTAAAAGAGATTAAAACTTACAGCATTAGTAACCAAAAGCTGAATTGAAATTCAGAGCTCAAGTTCCTGGTGGAAATTTTCAGCAAAAAAATAAGTGACACATGATTCATTTTATATATATTTATATTGATATATAATTTTTCTACCTCCATCAATCAATAAAAATCCATTACATATCAGCTCTGTGAAGGCACTCTGCTAGTCCACATAAGAGGTCCAGAGAAGTATAGAAAAGAGTTCTTATCATCATAAACCCAAATCAAATGCATTACTGCTCAATCGACTCTGACCCATAGCGAGCCTGTTGGACAGAGTAGAACTGCTCCATAGGGTTTTCTAGGCTGTAATCTTTATGGAAGCAGACTACCACATCTTTCTCCCATGGAGTGGCTGGTGGGTTCAAACCACCCACCTTTCAGTTAGCAGCTGAGTGTTTAACCACTGTGCCACCAGGGCTTCTTCCTTATTACATAGAATTTATAAGCTGACTAGGAAAATATGGATGCAGCCCGAGTACTGTGTCAAGGTTTGTAAAATTCTTTACCAAATAATTCCACTGTTAAGCACACACATTGAGTATTTACAATATAATAATGAACTGGTATAAAGCTATAGGCAATTTGTAAATAAGAAATAAATTATTAGGATAATTAGCTCTATATTACCTCAGAGTTGTGAGTAATATACAAATTAATTCACATAAAGGATCAGACTAATCTAGGCTCTGTGGGATGTGAAGGACTGATTTAAAGGTAAATGCCCTCTCAAGTACCATGTAATGTCACTCTGCTTGTTATTATTTATTCATGTTATTATTTATAATTTATTAAATTATATTTATAATTTATTAACATTATTCACCACTGGTATTTAAATTTTTAGAGCAGTCTCTTGGGTATTATTTTAAAATGATTTGTTTCAGGAAGGTAAACTGAAATAGTAATGGTTGGTTTACAGTTTTGCCCAACAGATCATTTTTAATAGGATGACTCTTTGTGCTCTTCCTTATGACCCGACACAACTTGATTATTTACTTAAGGGAAGAAGGCTGAGCAAAAGCAGATGGTCATAGAATCCTAGTTCATGAAGCCTTGCAAGAGAAGACAAGTAAATTTTCCAATATTTACTCAATACAGAACTGTCAAACAAAATCTATCAGTATCTCTAAGAGGAGATAGTATAGGTGGTTACACAGCAGCCTTACCATCCCTTACAAGGGTCTCTCATGGGATCTCTCCCCTCTCTGAACTCATCTCTAAACAGTCTTCTCCTCATCCCCTTTCCCTACTCCTCTTTTCACTCTTCACTGTCCTCTTTGCTCTTCTTCTAACACTTCAAAAATAGTCCAGCCTTAGAGCTTTTGCACTTGCTATTCCCTATGCTTAGAATACTCTTTTCAAAGATATCTTCAGTGCTCACTCCTTCAATTCTTTCAAGTTTGTCTAAAATGTCACCTCCACAGAGAAGACTTGTTATACTTCTCTCTCTAAAATAGCAAGTAGCATCTCTACCTTCCCCCATCAACTGCCATCAACCTTACCCATTTTATTTTTCTTCTCTGTACTTATCAAAATATAACATTATGTTTTATATCTAATGTTTGTCCACCTCCAGTCTGTCAGTTTGTTGTACTGTGGTGGCTTGCGTGTTGCTATGATTCTGGAAGTATGCCACCAGTATTTCCAATATCAGCAGGGTCACCGATGGTGGTCAAGTTTCAGGGGAGCTTTCAGACTAAGACAGACTAGGAAGAAATGCTGTGGATCTTCTGAAAATTAGCCAAGGAAAACCCTATGGATCGCAACAAAACATTGTCCAATATCATCCTGGAAGATGAGCTCCCCAGGTTGGAAGGCACTCATAATAAACAGTGGCTGCAACAAGGGACTCCAGCATACCAATGACCATGAAGATTGTGCATTTTGTTCTGCGTTATGTGGGGTCACCATAAGTTGGAGCCAACTAGCTGGCAACTAACAACAACAATAACATGTATGTGTTTATTCTTCTTACCCTCTAGTCCATCAAAGCCTTGAGGTCATAGATTCCGTTTTTCCAATGCTGTTTCCCCAGGGCCTAGAATATTGCCTGGTACATACTGGACTCTCAAAAATATTTGTTGAATGAATGAACTACAGGCAAGTAGGAATCACAAAACAAGTCCACTGTATTCTATGTAATATTTCCAAAGTATTTTAAGACTCAAGCTCAGAAACTAGATTAGCTTCCTATGGCTGCCATAACAAAGTATCACAAAGTGGGTGGCTTTAAACAACAGAAATTCATTGTCCCACAGTTCTGGAGGCTAAAAGCCCAAATTCAGGATGTCAGCAGTGCCATATTCTCTCTGAAGGGGGGCCTGGGGGAGATCCTTTCTTGTCTCTCCCAGGTTTTGGTTGCCTCAGTCATTTCTTCATGTCCCTTGGCTTGTAGATGCACCTTCACATAGCTGTCTTCCCCTTAGAGCCTGATGTTTTTGTTTTGGATGGGATTAGGACACCCCCTACGTATGACTGCATATTAATTTTACTGATAAAAACTTCAAAGACTCTATCTCCAAATGAGTGCATATTCACCCACCCACCGTTACCAGGTACTAGTACATCAACATATCCTTTGGGAGGACACGTTTCAATCCACAGTATTAAAGGTTTTGCACTATACTATGCTTAGCCTCAAATAATGTACTTTTATAATGGCAATTTAGGAGCTTCTGGAACAATTCCAAATAAAATAATTTCAAATGAGGTGAGGTCCATCCTGGACACTTTTAACATCTCACCCGCATAGTGATAATCTCTCTTAATGAAGCAAATAATTAGTTTCTCATTGAAAATATGAGGTCAGCTGAAGGGTATTTTGTTCCTAATATTTATTCTTAATGGCAAAGTCTGTCAACATCACCATCCACCTTATCCACAATGGTGTTTTCTCCTCTCTCCAGAGCATCATATAAAGTCTTTTTTTAGTTCCCAGGAGGCAACGATTATAGAGACTGTTCTCAAACCAAAGCAATAAAAATAAATAAATAAGAATATGTAAGTGACTTTCCTGCTAAGGCAAAAGCCCACCCAAGATAAAGAAGAGATTAAAGTTTTCAAAAAGGGTAAATTCATGGCTTCCTGTTTTCAGAAAGGGATCTGAATAGAAAATTGACTTTATGTGTGAGTGTTCAGCTGGACTCTCATTTTAAATATAGTAATCAGCCAAGTGGTGGGGGACGGTTATGATAATTATAAAGCACTTTGTCCATCTTCACCACCTACTCTAATTGAGACCTAAAATGCACTCCTTTACCTCAATTATTTACTTCTTGCAAAAAAATCTATGTGCACCAGGAAGACATAACATGTTGATGTAAGTAGCCCTTTATACTTCAGTGTGAATTGAAGAGCTTATTAAAATTTTAATAATAGTAAGACTAGGTATGAGGGAACCGATCATTTGAGAGAAGGATGCCCCCATAGTAATAAAGGAAGTGGAAATGATGATGAAGAGTATTCAGGATGAAAGTCAGTAAAGTTTCCTCAGACTTACCTAGCTCATTTCAACAGCATCACAGTGAGCATACTAAATGGTGAACAGCACAATCCTAATGTGTCCTCAAATGGAAACTAATATGACCCACATTTATAAGCATGTGCTGTATTTTCAAAATGATAAAAACCATCCCCTTATATTATTAAGATATTAGAGCTTATGTTCAGAATGGGCTAATGCCCATCAGTCCCCTGAAGTACATTAGGCAAGTGATGATTATTACCTTAACGCACACTATATACATTTTAGCATACATTATTTAGCTAAAATGAGTTTTAATCTTCATACATTCTGACTAGGACCTGATAAAAGTTTAATGGAGTAGATGTTTTAGATTTCTTCCTATAAATATCAAAGAAAGCTTTTGTTGAAAGAGTCTGTCCATTACCTTTTTGGAACTTGTGAAAGTTTTCCCTTATCATTTCTGTGTCTCTGTGTTTATCAGAGCAAAGCAGTTTCCATTGAAATTTGTTATTTTTCTTTGTTTTTAAAAATATTTGATTTTGCATATTCACACAGGGGTGTAGACAGATTTATTTTTTGGATGTTGAACACTAGTTCTTCAAGAGGTATTACAATGAAGTCTGACTGCTCATACTAAAGCTCAATTTTCTTCACCACTTTTTAAGTGATTATAAAACCAACACAAACGCTTGATGTTCTTTCTTGAATTCGTCCAAATTGATTTCATCTCCTCTTGATCATACACCCATCCTTCACTAAAACAAATATTTTAACAGTTTTCTGAGATCTTTATTACCATCATGACCTGAATGATTAGAACATTGTAATTATCTCCTCATAATGCCTGGCATTCAATAATGAGTCTAATTCACATCACATATTTCTTTATCACCTGCCATGTGCTAGAAATTAGAAACACAGTGGTGGTTGACATGGTCTTGCTCTAGGGAAAATTTCAGCTTGCCTGGCAGTTGTTTGTTTGATTTTTCTTTGAAAGATTTCAATGGTCAAATATGACCACTATAGTGTGTAATATATGCAACATGATGGCAGTGTACACAAAGTGTACAGACACAAGAAGGAGCAATACGTACTGTGTCTTAAATGTTATTCTCTCCTCCCCAAACCTAACCCTGGTGACTTAGGAAATAACATTTTGTCAAGTCAAATTAAAAGTAATTGGAAACTTGCTCCTCTGACTCATATCCTTTGAGTCTGTTTGTCAAATCTAAAAAAGAAAGAATCTGAATCCATCAGGGTCTGATGATTATTTCCCATAATTAATGCATCATTTAAAAAAATTAGTAAGACATATTTTTGCTTGGATTAGCCATATATTTATCATAGTTTTCCATTTCTCTTTGTGCTTGTACACAGTCTTAGTATCTATGTCTAATATCCTCTAAAATTTAACATATTGATTGTTTAATGTCTGGACCTGAAGTGTAGAAATAACAGATATTGTATTGTCTCAGGAAAAAGCAACTTTCAGGGCAGTCAATGAGACAAAGGCATATCGTGCTGACCATGCTGTCTAATTTTAGTCTGGATTTCTAGACTAACAGATATGTTTTTTGAGAAAAACATGTTTTTCCTTGGTGGTCAAAATCAGGTGTGAAACATATGCCCCAAAGGGTCTTAACCAAGTGACCATCTGCACCCCTCAAAATACACATACTCAAGAAGAGTGCTGTCTGGGTGCTGTTGCTAACCAGATATTTTTGCAAAATAGACAAAATACATGTAAGCATCTTGTGACCATGATCTAAGTGTCCTGTGAAACTATCTGCAGTCACTAACTATACAATTGATAATCAGTAACCAGAGTGTGATTATTACAATATTCATTGATTTTCCTGTAACTGTCTTCCCTATAACCTCTTTTTACCCCATAATAATACTTGTATAATGAAACTTTCCCAGGAATACCTGGTTCCATTTTCAATGGGCTACATAGTTAGTTCCCCAGTTACAATTGTTTTAAACCTCTAATAAACATCTGTTTTAACCTGAAACAGCATTCAAGTTTTTCTCTACAACAGTATGCACCTCTGTACTTCTGCCAAACTTCAGTGTTGTTCACAATTTTCTATCCTATAATATTTATTTTTACATACATATTTTCATGTATGTTTTTATACTGTTTCTTTAGAGAAGGGCCACTGTTGTATTCATTTGATATTCTTCTATCTCAAAGAGGAAACCCTGCTGGCATAATGGTTAAGAGCTATGGTTACTAACCAAAACATCAGCAGTTTGAATCCTTGGAAACTCTGTGGGGCAGTTCTACTCTGTCCTATAGGGTCGCTATGAGTCGGAATTGACTCGACGGCAACAGGTTTGGTTTGGGGTTTTATTTCAAAGAGCATAGCATATAATCAATGAATACTGACTATACAAGTAGATTAATTAAAAACATTTTTCCTGAGCAAATACTTTGTGCTATATTCTGAATAAATTAACAAATATAAAACTCAAACCAGAAGCTTAATTATGACATTCTTCAGTTGTCTTGACGTTGAATCTATAAACAAATATTTCATCAGAAGATTTATGCAATGGCAGATCCTAATACACTAATGCTAGGATTTTTCTCTTTGGAGATGATTCCCCTCTGGAAATCAACAACACATACGTTCATTCATGTGAGTTACTTAGAGGTCAAATCCAGGTCACCAGAAATAGACTTAATTATTCCTTTGTTAACTGTGGCATTATATTCATTATACATCCTCCTGATATTTTTCTGAAACTAATTCAAATGGCTTACGAGCTCTTTGGCAAAACCCAAAGGAAAGAAACAATTAGATTTCCAAAGGAAAATCATACAGGAGAAAACAGTTTAGTTATTTAACAACATATATTCACCTATTAAAAATGAAACCTGGAAAGAAGATAAGAAACTCTTATATTTTTTAGTTCAGATGTATTGGGAAAGAAAAAGTTACATAAATTAACTGAAAACTCAAATAATCTTTTAAGATACCTTCATCGTCTCATAAATCACTCAGGAGAACCAATGTAGTTTAACCTATGTCTTATTTTTGGTATATATATTATTTTGCTAAAGAGAGGTGAAAAGCATTATATCTGATTTTTATTTAAACCTCTAGCATGACTTCAGGACAAAATTAATAATAACCTTGTGGAATTGTGAAGTAAATAGTGATGGTAGTAATAATGATTGTAGTAGTAGTGGTAATCTAATAAGAAAATTTTAAAAGTTGAGAAGAATGAGCAGGAACAGAAGGATGAGGAAGAAGCGGAGAAATATTTAGCGTTTAATGAACGCATATTTTCTGACAGTCATTGAGAAGTTTTGTACACATGTTAACTTAGTCCTCCCAATTATCTTGCTACATACACAATTGTATTGTCCTCAATTAGCAGATAAGGAAAAAAGGACCAGAGTGGTTATACAACTTATCTCAGGCTCCAAATACTCCTTTGCATTCTTCAGTCTTTTATATTTTCTCAGCTGGTTGTTACATTTGAAATGATATGGAAAAATAATTTGCATTGAAGTAAATGACTATCAACAGTGCTGTCTTCCCTGGAGTAACTTTTAACTCAAAAGAATAAAATTCTAATGATCACATTTGTGTCAAGGCTTTGGGGAGATAATTCTTGCAGAGAAGCTTTCCAAGAATCTGATTTCACAGTCTAGAAGCAGCAGCCCAATTTTAACTGTTTATTGGTGTTAGACTTGCAGGTATAGAATACTAAAAACAGCCAAACAAATGAAAACAAAAAAACCCACAAAACCCAGCTTTGCGTGCTTGATTATTAATTACCAATATGTACTGGTCTATGAGCTGTTTTAACCATTTTCTCCGCATATTTCTCTTCACATGTGTGTTCTTTAATATTTGCTCATGATGATCATGATGATGCTAAAGTGAAAGATTTATATCAGATAAATATATATATTGCATTACTTTCACAGCCCCAATCAATGATATTTTCTTGTGATAAGTTGGAACATTAAATTTAATTAAATTTAATTTTTGTCTCTATTTGTCTACTCCATCAAATTACATTCAAGCTTTTTTACTAAGCAAAATAAAATTTACTAGTAAGCATTATCAATTAATTCTGTTGGTGATGAGACCACTGAATTCCTGGTGATAAATCAAAATATCCACAGTTAAAATATTTCATACCCAATAGAATTTAGCGTGAATATTTACATTTATCCATAATCTTCACATTAGGAAAGTGGCTTAGAAAATGAGGAATTTCAATATTGTGGTTACTAGAACTCAATAATTTTCTTCCTTTATTAGATAAATCTTTTGGTATATAGATAGAGAGTTTGTTTATATATATGGGTACTGGTGGCACAGTGGTTAAGAGCTCAGCTGCTAACCAAACGGTCAGCAGTTTGAATCCACCAGCCACTCCTTGGAAACTCTATGGGGCAGTTCTACTCTGTCCTATAGGGTCACTATGAATTCAAATTGACTAGATGGCAATAGTTTTATATATATATGTAGTTTTTTTATCAAAAGATCTTGTATATATGTATATATATATACACGTATGTGTATATACATGTGTATATATATATATTCGTCTAAATGTAAAGAAAGTTTCATGCATTTAGCTTTTGGCAGAGGATGTTTTAAATACAATTAAGACCGACTTACTACTGATTTTTCCTGTTTTACTTATTGGGGGAATAGGGCAAGGGGTATACACAATTCAAAAGTGCAATCAACATAACATCTTTGCTTTCCAATTTATCTTTGAGTTGTAGAATAAAAGAAAGAATCAACAGACTTATGACTTTTACATAGCTACAACAATGAGTTCAAGTGATAAGAGATGAATAAAATATATCAGATCTTCATTTGTGGCAGAAGGGCATAAATCATTTTTGTTTAGACAATGAACCAAACTGAGTCATTTTCTCCATTAAAAAAGATTCATGCCCTTCTGCCACTCAGGAACTCTTCATTCCCGTGTGGGCTTTGCTGTTTAGTCACTACAAGACTTTGAATAAGTCTCCTTAGTCTTCTGTACTTTTTAGGTTTCTCATCTGTAAACATTGAGCTCCAAATCCTCTCAAAGTAATACTGAATGTATGTTTCTTAATAGTAGTGGTTTAAAAAATAATATTTGGAATCATTGTTCCCTGACCATGAGCATGGAGAAATGTGATCCAGCTGGGGCTGGGCCCTCACAGACTCACAAAGACACATCAGCTGGGCCCTGAGATAGATAATAGATGGGACAATCTCAGATATTATCTTAAGGAAGTTTTCACAAAAGGGCAATCAAACCTAACACAAAGGACTTCTCACCTTTTGTCTTTTTCTATTAACATTTAGTGAATAGAAATTTGTTGGACCAATGAAGACCCTCTTGACTTTCATAACCGAAACCCATACAAATGATTGTTAAGAAAGATGATTCAAAATATAAGATTACAATTTCTAGCCAATCAGTGAAAAGGTGATGCTTTCAATGATTCCACCCATTTTATCATATTGATATATACTGATGATTCTGTAACTTTCCTTGGATTTGGGCAGACATTCTAGCTCTGGCAGCATGCTTGTCTGCTTCCCACTTTTGTCCTTTTGAATATACGCCAAATAAAATTTTCTTTTTGCTTTGCTAGAGTTCATGATGTTTTTCCCCTACAACAGTAGTAATGATGTTAGACAATGCAATGAGTTGTATATAAGCTATTAAATTATTATTTCTGAAAGTTGATACAATATCAATATTAGTTATTAAGATAAATAAATGAAAAATCTAAAAACGTGGTTGCCCTTATTATGGAAGAGGGGGTTTGAGGGTGAAGAAGGAAATTAATTCTATTCAACAGACAAAAGAAGCATCTTCATTCATGTTCTAAAGGATGGAACTAGCATCAGTTACTGTATCTTGCCAAAGTAAAGCTTTCATCAGACATTAAGGGAAGAGCAGGGCATTTCTGAGAGTAGTACTTAATCTCAGGTGCCTAGAATGCTGAGTCTGTTTACAAATGCACAAATTTGTCTCTGAATCCTTAATGAAGTGGATCCTTGGGCATATAATTTAACATCTCACCAGCCTGATATTTTCCTCCTTTACTTAACATAAAAGAATGGTTATGCAACATTGTCTTTTTAAATTGGCTCTAAATCAGAATTCAGAAGAAGGTTGAGACTTCCAGGAGATGGTGGCATTGGTAGGTCTATGTTCCCAACTCCCCCATCTGGTCACCAAAGCAAGCAATTGAGATCTCCAAACTCAACTCTATCAGAACCCTGAAACTAGGTGGACTGCAGCAAATAACTGCACAATGAAACAAAAAGAGGATGACTTTTAATCAGTAGGAAGCTTTTTTTTTTTTTTAAGATTCTGCTACCTCTACTCCTCCCCCTCCCAGCTCTGCACTCTGCTGCCACAGTGGCGGTACTAGAGGCAGACCTCATTCTTTGTGTCTTAGACTGGGTTCTCTAGAGAAGCAAAACTAGTAAAGTGTATAAATATATAGAGAGACTTATACCAAGGAAACAGCCCACACGATTGTAGAGGCTAGAACATCCCAAGTCCATGGATCAGGGTAGAGGCCTCTCCCAAGTCACGCAGACACAGAAGCTGGTGAGCCCAAGATCAGCAGGTCAGAGAACAGGGCTCCTGCTCACAGGCTGTGAAGGCTGCTGAATTCCAAGAATGGCAGGCAAGACCTCAAGGTTTCTCCCGATTCATGTAGCTGCAGGGGCTGGCAAACCCAAGATCAGCAGGTCAGAGAGCAGGGTTCCACTCACAGGCTGTGAAGATCAACGAATCCCAAGTTTGGCAAGAACTCCAAGTCCCAAGAACTGGAGGTGAGACAACAGGAGGGAGCCACAGGATCCAGAGTGAGCAAAAAGCCAGAACTTCTGCTTATATTCAGATGCGGGCCACACCCCCAAGGAAACTCCCATTCATCTGATTGGCTACTCATAGCACAATTCAACCATGGGAGTGATCACATATAAACACTGAGAATCATGGCCCAGCCAAGTTGACACACAATCTTAACCATCACACTCCAAGAGGGGGCTGAGCTCTGGCTTTGGAGTAAGCAGGACAGATGTTGCTGTCAGACTGTTCAGTGTATCTGTTCTGATCTGCCTGAGAGGTGCCTGAAGCCTCAGTGTGGCTTGACTCCAAGTTCCCACAGGGTGGGTACCTTAGTTGTCTGGTGCTACTATAACAGAAATACCGCAATGGGTGGCTTCAAAGGAGATACATTTATTTTCTCACAGTTCAGGAGACCAGAGGTAAAAAGTCCGCAGCTAACATCATACTCATGGTATAATGTTGAGACATTTCTCCTTATAATTAGGACTAAGAAAAGAATGCCCACTCTCACCAGTGCTATTCAGTATTGTACTGAAAGTCCTAATCAGAGCAATTAGGCAAGGAAAAAGGAATAAATAGTGTCCAATTCAAGAAAGACAAAGTAAAACTATAACTATTTGCAGATAACACGATCCAATATATTTTCCACATGGGCATCAAATTCATTCAGTGGGGAAAGAATAGTCTCTTCAATAAATAGTGTTGGGACAACTGTTTCTCCGCACATATAAGAATGAAGTTGGACCCGTATCTTCCACCATATAAGAAAATGAATCAATATATGAAAATGAATCAATAACCATAAGAACTAAAACAATAACTTATTGATAGGGTGTTATTTGCCATATGCTAAATGCTGAGAGTATCCCAAGAAAAACTTAGGAGTTTTGAATGTTCTCTTTATTACTAGTTTGCTTATTTTTTTTTAAACACTTTATTGTGTTTTAGGTGAAAGTTTACATAGTAAATTAGTTTACCATTCAATAATTCATACACAAATTTTTCGGTGACATTGGTTGCAATCCCTGCAATGTGCCAGCACTCTCCCCATTTCTACCCTAGAATCCCCTTTTCCATTCGTCTGGTTTCCCTGCCCCTTCCTACCTTCTAATCTTTGCTTTTGGGCAAAGGTTACCCTTTTGATCTAGTATAGTTGATTGTTCTAAGAAGCACATTGCTCACCAGTGTTATTGTTTATTTTATAGGCCTGTCTATTGTTTGGCTGGTAAGTGAGCTCCAGGAGTGGCTTCAGTTCCAAGTTAGAAGGGTGTCTTAGAGCTATATCTCAGGGGTTCCTCCGGTCTCTATCAGACAAGTAAGTCTGGTCTTTTTTATGTATTTGTATTTTGTTCTACATTTTTCTCCCACTCTAACCGGAACCTTCTGGTCAGAGAAGTCAATAGTGGTAGCCAGGCACCATCTAGTTCTTCCGGTCTCAGGTTAGAGAAAGCTGTGGTTCTTGTGGCCATTAGTCCTTTAAACTAATTGTTTTCTTGAGTCTTTGGTTTTCTTCACTCTCCTTTGCTCCAGATGAGAAGAGGCCAATAGTTATATCTTAGATGGCCACTCAAAAGCTTTTAAGATCCCAGACTACTCCCCTCAGTAGTGTGTAGAACATTATCTTTATGAACTCTGTTATGCCAGTTGACCTAGATGTCCCCCAAGACTATGGTCCTAAGCCTTCAATCCCAGTATCTCAGTCCTACAAGGTTTTTGGTTATGTCTAAGAACTTTCCCCTATGTGCTCTAGTATATATATGAATGTACATGAAATACATATAAATATTTATGTAGAAATATCCACAGCCATATCTATTGATGTGTGTGGGTGTACTACCATACAACCCTCCACACCTATTTAGCATAATATCTACTCACAAATTATTGTTTGTTATTACCATTGTTGCAGGATTGTATATGCTATAGTATTTACCATAATTGCCCTTTATTCTAACATACCTCTTAATACCATCCTTTGCCTTGGTTACATTTTGCTAACTTCTCCAATATTATGCATTGCCTTTGTCTTCACCAAAATTAATAAGTGTCTATTATTCAGTTAGTGAGTCTCCCTCCTCTTCACATCTCTGGTAACCAGCAAAGAATGTTGCTTTCTGTATGTAAACCATTTCTTTATTTTTCTTAATAGTGGTGTCATACTATATTTGTCCTTTTGTGATTGACTTACTTCACTCAGAAATTCATCCATGTTGTAACATGTTTCATGGATTCATCATTATTTTTTATCATTGTGTACTATTCCATTGTCTGCATATACCTAATCTGTTTATCCATTTATCCACCGATGGGCACTTAGGTTGCTTCCATCTCTATGATATTATGAATAATGCTGCAAGGAACATAGGTATGCATATGTTTATTTGTGTGACTGTGTGATGGCTCTCATTTCTCTAGGATGTATTTCTAGGAGTGGGATTGCTGGATTGTATGATATTTCTATTTCTAGCTTTTTAAGAAAGCACCATACAGTTTTCCATACTGGCTGTACCATTTTAAATTCCCACCAGCAGTGTATAAGAGTCCCAATCTCGGAACTTCCGGGCAACATGGTGCTACAGTCAGAAGCACCACACCGTCCCTCTGAGCAAAGATCAGAAAAACTAAGTCAAACAGAGTCAAACATCAGTCCCGAAACCCTAAGCATCAAATGACGAGATAAAGGATTCAGCCAAGAACCAAATGGAATAAGAAACTGGCCGAGAACAGAAGGCAAGAAGAGATACATGCAGAGGTCCCCTATCAGCTACCACAGCATGGATCTGCCATCTTGGACTCCTATCAGAGATCAGCGAACAGGAGGTATGAGAAAGAAGTTTCACGGAGCTTCCAGAAGGAGACAGAACAAATGATAACCCATGACATAGGCTTTCCCACTCCCCACCCTTCTTCATGCCCATTTAGCCTCCTCTGCTTCCTGCAGCCACAGTCTATTGCCCGTGAAGCATGAGCTTCCCCACAGTGCCACTTGGATTCCACCCACCTGCACTGGCCATCTCCCTGAGCACCATTTGTTGGCTGCTGGTGTTGCTTTTTCTGCTTCTTTAGATTTCTTCCTTACCTCTCATCACCTCCCCATCCTTTCTCTCAAATACCTGGCTCTGAGCTCCATCTTTGCTTATTCCTGAAAGGCTGAGAAACACTGCTCAACTGTGAAACAGCGTCTCAGCCTGTGCCGCCATGCTGGAGGGACCCCAAGGGCTTTTTTGTTTGTTTGTTTGCTCTGATTTGTTCTGTTTTGATTTGTTTGTTTGTTTTCTTTTTCTTTTATCAGCTCGGGAGCCCCTTCTAGCCCGGCAGTACAACATGGCTTGGAAGCTAGTCCCTTGCACTGCACAGAAGCACAGGGACATCCCTGGGGGCTTTTCTTTTTTCTTGGTTTTTGGGTTTTTTTTTTTTATTTGTTTTGGTTTTTTTTTTCATTTCTTTTTTTAGTTTTCTTCTCTCTCTTATTCCCTTTTGTCTTTCTTCATTTCCAGTTTCTCTATTTATTCATTTTTTTCTCTTGCCCTTTTTCTTTTTTTTTTTTAATTATTGTTTTTCCCCATTTCTCAGTCTCTCATCTCTCCACTCCAATATCAAACTCGTTAACACTCTTTTTTGATTCTGTGTATGTTTTTGGCTCCTCTTCCTCTCTCCTTTCTCTCCTCTTTCCCATACCCTTCTTATCTCCACATACCACAATCTACCCCCTCCTTCCTGCCTACCTGCACCATGTGATGAACATCACACTCCCAAGTAGCACAGGCACGGCCTACTGGAACCTGCCCTGCACTGATTCCCAGTCGGCATTGTCAGCCCTGGTACGTGCCACAAAATAACTACCCAGCAACTCCCCTTCAGATGGACCTGCCCTGCTGTACCATACCTGAGTGACTGATCCTGCCCATTGGAGAAGGAGGTGAAAAGTATAGTGCCCACAGACGAGTAAACAACAAAGAACACACAGCCCGCCTGCTCAGACATAACCAAATAAAACAAACAAGCAGGAAGAAACAAAAAAATCTACAATCAATAAAGAAAGAAAATAACCACTGAATACCCTGAAGACAGCAGACAATATCAAAACATTTACAAAAACAGGACAGGATAGTTCCAGTAGGCATCCAAAATAAAACACCACATGACCTTCCAGTAGAAGAAAAGGCACTAGATCTAACTGATAGGGAATTCAAAGCTCTAATATTCAGAATTATCCTAGAGTTGAAGCAAAAAACAGACAAAAATGAGGAAAAAATAGACAAATTCATGGAAAATACAGACAAAAATGGAAGAATTCAATAAAATAATACAGGAACAAAATGCTAAAAAAAATTCACAACTAGAAATTATACAAAAACAACAATTAGAAATCCAAAAGATAAACAACACGATTTCAGAAATGGATAGTATTATAGAAGGGCTGAGGAGCATGTTTGAAATGGTGGAAGATAGGATCAGCAAAAGTGAAGACAAACACTTGGATACAACTCTCTGAGGAAAAATCAGAAACAAAAAAAAACAAAGAAAAATGAAGAAACCCTGAGAATTATGTGGGATACAATAAAAACAAAAATGTTTGAGTGATTGAAGTTCCAGAACAGGGGGAGAAAACAGAAAACACACAGAGGATCACTGAAGAACTGCTGACAGAAAACTTCCCCAATATCATGAAATATGAAAAGTTGACTATCCAGGAAGCTCAATGAACCCCATATAGGATAGACCCCAAAAGAAATCACCAAGGCATATCATAATCACACATGCTAAAAACCAAAGACAAAGAACCCTGAGAGCAGCTCAAGAAAAACAAAAAGTCACGTACAGAGGAGAAACAATAAGACTAAGCTCCTAAGCTCGGATTATTCGACAGAAACCATGCAGGCAAGAAGGCAACAGGATGACATATATAAAACCTTGAAAGAAAAAAATGGCCAGCCAAGAATAGTATATCCTGCAAAACTCTTGTTCAAATATGATGGTGAAATTAGGTCATTTTCAGATAAACAGAAATTAAGGGACTATGTAAAAGCCAAACCAAACTTACAAGATTTATTAAAGGAAGTCCTTCCTTTCCACTATCACACCACAGGCTGAATATAGGGCATAGGATTGTACTAGTCTGATACCAACCTAGCAAATGAACTCTTAAGGAATATGCAAAACCAAAAGAATTACAAAAAGGAACCAGAGAGGTTAATCTGTAATGACAACAGCATCAGAACAATAAAAGAGGGAATAAACGGTGTAGGTATAGAACCTTCTAATGGAGAGGAAACCAAGTAATACCAAGCAATAACAGACTGGTTCAAACCTAGGAAGATAAGGGTAAATTTCAAGGTAACCACAAAGGAAGTTAACAAACCTACTCATCAAAATAAAGAAGACAAACATAAAGTCTCAGTAAAAACAAAACCTACAAAAACAGAAGAAATGAAAAAAAAATCCACAAAAAAAAGGAAGTCAGCACAGAAGAGTAAGAGGAACAAAGAAAACGTCAGCACCACAAAAAAAAAAAAAAAAGTACTACAAAATGCAATTCCCACTCCTATTATTATATCCTAGAGAAATAAGAGCGGTCACACTAATAGACATAAGCACACCCATACTCATTGAAGCACTGTTCACAACAGCAAAAAGATGGAGACAACCTAGATGTCCATCAGCACATGAATGGATAAACAAAGTATGGTACATACACAGAATGGAGGGTTATACAAAGATAAAGAATAATGATGAATCTGTGAAGCATCTGATAACATGGATGAAACTGGAGGACATTATGCTGAGTGAAATAAGTCAATCACAAAAGGTCACATATTGTATGAGACCTCTACTGTATAACTGATGTAAAAGTTTACACACAAAAAGAAACAATCTTTGTTGTTTATGAGGGATGGGAGGGGTGGGGGGCGAACTAAATAGATAAGTGGTAACTTTGGTGAAGGGTAAGACAGTACACATTACTGAGGAAGCCATCACAACATGTACAAGGAAAGGTCATGGAAGCTCCATAGACACTTCCAAACTTCCTGAGGGACTGAATTGCTGGGCAGAGGGCTGTGGGGACCATGGTCTCAGGGAACATCTAGCTCAATTGGCATAACAGAGTTTATAAAGACAATGATCTACATCCTACCTTGATGAGTAGTGTGTGGGGTCTTAAAAGCCTGTGAGCAGCCATCTAAAATAATCTACTGGTCTCACCCCTTCGGGAGAAAGTGAGTGTGAAGAGAACAAGATATAAGCAAAAAATTAGTCCAGATCCAGCAACATGGTGCTCTAGGCAGAAGCACCACTCCGTCCCTCCACAACAAAGATCTGAAAAACTAAGCCAAACAGAGAATCAACAATCCTGAAACCGTAGAACATCAAATGAAGAGATAAAGAACTCAGCCGAACACCAAACAGAGTAAGAATACGAAAGAGAACAGAGAGTGAGGAGAGATTCATACAGAGGTCCCCTACCAGCTAACGCAGTGCGGATCCACCATCTTGGACTCCTATCAGAGACCAGCAAACTGGGGTACGAGAGAGCAGCCTCATGGAGCATCCAGAGGGAGACAAAACAGCCGGGACGAAACAAAAAAAAAAAAACTACAAACAATAAACAAGAGAAATATCTACTGAATGCCCTGAAAACAGCAGACAATATCAAAACATTTACGAAAACAAGACAGGATGGCTCCAATAGGCGTCCAAACTAAAACAC
>NW_004444177.1:1763699-1801974 GCF_000243295.1 Trichechus manatus latirostris
CCGGACACCCTTTTAGCTCAGTGGTGAAGCCCCTCCCGAAGTTCACCATTTAGCCAGAGATTGGACAGCCTCATAAAACAAAACAGGACTAATGAGGCGCAGCAGTCCAGGGACAAAGACTAGAAGGCAGGAGGGGACAGGAAAGCTCGTGATAGGGAACCCAAGGTTGATAAGGGACAGTTTTGACATGTTTGGGGTTGTTAACCATTGTCATAGGGCAATGTGTACTATTTAATGAGAAACTGTTCTGAAAATCTTCATCTAAGGCAGGGAAAAAAAAAAAGAATTATCTATTTAAGATCAAATTGATAACAGCAACTCAAACGTTTTGATGGGAAGCCTAGGGGACAGTGAGTTGAAGACAATGGTGATGGAATAATTTGGAAAAGTATAGTGAGAATAGCAGCACAACTGGAAGAATATAATCAATGTCACTGAATTGTACATGTAGAAACTTTCAAAATGGTGTAACTTGGGCTATGTATATTTTCACCAAAAAAATTTCCCAAGGTTGAGAAGGGAGAGTGTTGACATGTCGCGGAGTTGTTAACCAATGTCATAAAACAATACGTGTACTGACTGTTTAATGAGAAAATATTTGTTCTGTAAATCTTCATCTAAAGTACAATAAAAAAAAAATTAAAAAAAGAGTTCCAATCTCCTTATAACCTTGTCAGCATTTGTTGTTTTCTGTTTTTTTTGTTTAGTGCTATTATTGCCTGAGTGAGATGATATCTCATTGTAGTTTTGATTTGCATCTCTCTAGTGGCAAATGATCATAAGCATCTCCTAATTTGTTAGCCTTCTGAATGTCTTCTTTGGTGAAGTGTATGTTCATGTCTTTCGCACATTTTTTATTGAATTGTTTGTCTTTTTGTTGTTCAGGTATCGAAGTTTTCTATAAATTTTAGAGATTAGACCCTCATCACATATGTTGTTGACAAAAAAAATTTTCCCCATCTGTATTGTCTCTTTTTACTCTTTCGGAGACATCTTTTGATAAGCATGAGAATTTTATTTTTAGGTCGTGGTAGTTATCTAGTTTATTGTTTGCTGTTTTTGCATTTTTTGTTATGCTTATGCTTGGTAGTAGTCTATTTATGCCACAAACTTGGGACCCTAGCTTTTTTATGTTTTCTTCCATGATCTTTATACTTTAAGTTTTACATTTATGTCTTTGATTCATTTTGAGTTAATTTTTGCATTACTTTTTGGTGGGAGATATGAATCCTGTTTAATCTTTCTGCAAATAAATATCCAGTTTTGCCAGCACCATTTGTTAAAGAGACTATCTCTTCCCCATTAAATGGACTTCAACCCTCTCTCAAAGATCAATTATCCATAGGTGGATGGATTTACTTCTGGGTTCTCCATTCTGTTGCATTGGTCTAAGTGCCTGTGGTTGTACCAGTACCAGGCTGTTTTGACTACTGTGACTGTATAGTAGGTTCTGAGATTGGGAAGTGTGAATTCTTATATTTTGTTCTTCTGTTTCAATAATGCTTTATCTGGGGCTTCTTTCTTTTTCATATAAAGTTGGAGATTTGTTTTTCCATTTTGTTAAAGAATGTTATTGGGGATTGCATTATGTCTATAGATCTCTTTGGGTAGTATTGATATTTTCACAATTTTAAGTCTTCCTTTCCACGAGCATGGTATGTTTTTCCATTTATGTAGGTCTCTTTTGGTTTCTTGCGGGAGTGTTTTGTAGCTTTCTTTGTATCAGTCTTTTACATTCCTAGTTAGATTTATTCCTAAGTATTTTATCTTTCAGGGGACTATTGTAAATAGTATTGTTTTCCTGATTTGCTTTTTGAAGTTCTCTTTGTTAGTGTAGAGGAATCCAACTGATTTTTGTATGTTGATATTGTACCCTGCCACTTTGCTGAATCCTGCTATTAGTTCCAGTTATTTTCTTGTGGAATCACTGGGGTTTTCTATATATAAGATCATGTCATCTGCAAATAGGGATAGTTTTATTTCTTCCTTACCAATTTGGATATCCTTGATTTGCCTTTCTTGTCTTGTTGCTCTGGCTAGGACTTCCAGTACAATACTGAATAAGAATGTCTATAAGGGTCACCCTTCTCTGGTCCCCATTCTCAAGGGGAATTCTTTCAGCCTGTCTCCATTAACAATAATGTTGGCTATTGGTTTTGTATATATGCCCTTAATTATGTTCAGGAATTTCCCTTTTATTCCTATTTTGCTGTGTGTTTTTATTAGGAAAGGGTGTTGGATTTTTTTCAAATGCCTTTTCTGCATTGATTGAAGTGATCCTGTAAATCTTTTCCTTTATTTTATTTATGTGGTGGATTACGTTGATTGATTTTCTAATATCGAACCATCTTTGCATAGCTGATATGAATCCCACTTGGTCATGAAATATATTTTCGATATGTTGTTGAATTCTACTAGTAAGAATTTTGTGGAGAATTTTTGCATCTATATTCATGAGGGATATTGGTCTCTAATTTTATTTTTTAGTGTTATCTTTGCCTCACTTTGGCACCAGGGTCTTGCTGGCTTCGTAGAATGAATTAGGGAGTATTCCTTCTTTTTCTATGTTCTGGAATAATTTGAGTAGAATTCTTTTCTGAATGTTTTATAGACTTCTCCAGTGAAGCCATCTGGTCTGGAGCTTTTTTTTGTGTGTTAGGAATTTTTTTTATGACCTCTTTGATTTCTTCTTTTGTTATGGGTCTACTCAAATTTTCTACCTCAGTGTGTTAGTTTGGGTAGGTAGTATGTTTCTAGAAATTTGTCCATTTTTTTCTAGGTTTTCAAATTTGTTGGTGTACAGGTTTTCATATTATTCTGTTTCAATCCTTTTTATCTCAGTTGGTTCTGTTGTAACATAACCCATCTCATTTCTTATTTTAGTTATTTGTATCTTCTCATTCTTTTCCTTTGTCAGTTTGGCCAGTGATTTGTCAATTTTATCGATCGTCTTAAAGAACCAACTTCTGGTCTTGTTAATGCTTTCTATCATTTTTCTGCTTTTTGTCTCATTTATTTCTGCTCTGATCTTTATTATTTACTTTCTTCTGGTGACTGTGGGCTTCATTTGCTGTTCTTTTTTTTATTTGTTTGAGTTGTAGGGTTAAGCAATTGATTTTGGCCCTTTCTTCTATTTCGATGTGTGTGTTTATTGCTATAAATTCTCTGGCATCAGGGATTTGGAGGGTGTGGTGAATGCAGTTGTGAGTGCACTTAACTTTCTTAGGGTGGGCAGCACTCCTGCCTGGCTCTGCACATGGGTACAGTGTTGCTCCTGCTTGGCAGCATTGGATGATAGGGTCTTTGACTGGAAACACTGCTTGTTTTGTCTCGATATGGCTGTGCCTGGCAGATTCTGCTGGCAGCTTGCCTACAATCCATAATTATTCATGTCCACTGTTTTTAAACAGTCTCTCCTTCCACTTGGCACTTGGTCAGATTCTTTGACCTTGCTTTTAGTGCTCAGGATTCCAAAGTTGTCATCTATATCTGATTCACTTGTTTTCTCCAATCTATATTGTAAAGGGGGATGCTATGAGTTGTCTGAATACTCCACCATCTTGGACCAGCTCCTAGTTTGCTTACAGTTTTAAAACTCCAAAATGTAATTTAAATGGTTAACAGAGCTGTATTAACACAATATGTAGTTTAGGTATTTATTGTGAACCCTGTATATTTTGGTGGAAATGCATAACAGTGTGTTATTCTCTTTTAATCTCTAAGCAATATCAGCTCTGATTTGTGATATATGTTTTCCTGATAATATTGCTTTCTTCACTGAATAATTGTTCATGGAATTAAGGGCAAAGATTTTGCCTCTGGCTATCTTCTAAGAAAGGCAGCTAAAACACTCTGTTTATATAGTGTAAGTGGAAAAGTCCTTTAAACTATTTTAAACATTATGAAAGTTCAGACAATTGTAAGACGTATCTATCATTAGGGTTATTTTTGAAAATCAAAGCCTAATAAAAAAAGGAGTGAAAAAATTGCCTTTGAGGACTGGCTCTGTCACTTGCTAGTTGTGTAACTTTGGACACATTATTTAAGATCTTTATTTTCTACTTAGGAAAATAGGAATTCTGTTACCTTCTTCACAAAATGCTGTGAGGAGAGAATGACATGATATATGTGAAAATGTTAGGCCTAGTACCTGGAACATTGCAGTAGATGCTGCAGAAATGTTACTTTCCAAAAAGAAAATACTACACCCAGAAGCTTTCACTGTGAATTGTACCAAACTTTTAGAGAAGAACTAACGTCAATCTTTAAAAAAATCTTCCAAAAAATAGAAGAAGAGAGAAATTTTCCAGTCAATTCTATGAGACCAGTATTTCCCTGATATCAAAACTAGATAAAACACCAGAAGGAAAGAACTACAGACCAATATCCCTTATGAATATAAATGAAAAAGCCTCAACAGAACACTAGCAAAACAAATCTTGTAACATATAACATCAATTACATATCATAACCAAGTAGAATTTATCCCAGGAATGCAAGGTTTGTTTAACATATGAGTATCAACCAATGTAACACATTATATTAATAGAATAAATGATGAAATATACATGATTTCCTTAATAAATGAAGAAAAAGAATTTGACAAAATCTAATAATCTTTCCTGAAGAAAGCACGCAACAAAACTGGAATAAAAAGAAACCTCCTCAACATGATAAAGTGTATCTACAAAAAAAATACCCTCAGCTAGCATCATACTTAATGGTGAAAGACTGATGATTTTCTACCTATATAAGGAAAAGGACAAGGATGTTCCCCGTCAATATTTCTCTTCAGCATTGTACTATCAATTCTATCCAGGGCAGTTAAGCAAGGGAAACATAATAAATGGAATCCAGAAAGCTATCTCAATTTGTATATGCCATGATCATGTATATAGAAAATCCTAAGGAACACACACACACACACACACACACACACACAACAGAGCTAATAAAGGAGTTTAGCACCAAAGTCGCAAAATACAAGATTTATGTACAAAAATCAACTATATTTGTATGCACTAGTGATAAACAGTCTGAAAACTAAATTAAGTAAGCAACTTTATTTTCAATAATATCAAAAATAATAAAATATTTGGAAATAAATTTAACAAAAGACATGCAAGACTTATACATTGAAAACTACAAAACACCACTGAAAGAAATGACGGAATATTTAAATGAATGTAAAGACATTTGTGTGTTCATATATTGGAAGACTTAATAGTGGTAAGATGGCTTTACTACCTTTCTTAGTTACCTAGAGCTGCTGCAACACAAATATCACAAGAGAGTGGCTTTAAAGAAGAGGAATGTATTTTTTCACAACTCAGGAGGCTGCAAGTCTAAATTCAGGGTGCGGCTCTGGAAGGAGGTCCTTCTTTGTCTGTAGTCTCATGAGGACTTTGGGGCTCCTTGACATTTTTTAGCATTTCTTGGTGTCTGTCTTTTCCCTGTTTGTGTCTCTGTGATTGTTCTACTTTTTTTTTTTTTTTAATAACTCAGAAGTGAATAGGTTTAGTACACATTCTACTCTGGGAAGACCTTATTAACACAACAAAAGAAAAATCTCATTTTTGAATAGAATTACATTTACAGATACAGGAGCCAGGACTTTAATAAATATTTGAGAGGACACAATTCAATCCATAACACTACTAAAATTCATTTATATATCCAACACAATCCCTATCAATATCTTACCTAGATTTTATTACAGAAAGTGATAAGCTGATTCTAAAATTCATATGGAAATCCAAGAGACCTTCAATAGCCTTGAAAGGAGACATACTTCTAAGTTACAGTAACCAAGAATGTGTGGTAATGGCATAGGGTACATGTATGAATCAATGACATAGAATAGAAAATTTCAAAATAAACCTTGACATTTGTGATCAACTGATTTTTAAAAATGGTGCCAAGACAATTCAATCAGGAAAGAATAGTATTTTCACAAACAATGCTGGGACAAGTGGCTAGCCACATATAAAAGAATAAAGTTGGATCCTACTTCTGACCATACACAAAAATTAACTCAAAATGTAAAAGCTAAATAGATAAGTCTCTTAGAATAAAACAGACATAAATCTATGTGATCTTGAATTAGTTTTTTTTTTTTTTTTTTAGATATGACAACAGAAGTGAGAGCAACAACAGATAAAATAGATAAATTTTGCTTTATTAACTCTAAAAGCTTTTGTGCTTCATCAGAGGACATCTAGGACAATTGGTGTACATAGTTCATAAAGAAAATATTCTACATCCTAATTTGGTGAGTGGTGTCTGGGGTCTTAAAAGCTTGCCAGCAGCCATCTGAAATACATCTATTGGTCCCATCACGCTCGGAGCAAGGAGAATGAAGAAAACCAAAGACACAAGGAAGATATTAGTCCAAAGACTAATGGACTACATGAACCACGACCTAGCCCAGAACTAGATGGTGCCCCACTATCTCCACCAATCACTCTGACAGGAATCACCATAGAGGGTCCCAGACAGAGCAGGAGAAAAATGTAGAACAAAATTCAAATTCACAAAAAAAGACCAGACTTAACTGATTTGACAGTGACTGGAGGAACCTCCAAGACTATGGCCACTGGACACCCTGCCAGCTCAGAACTGAAACCGCTCCCAAAGTCCACCTTTCGGCCAAAGATTAGATGGCCTCTAAAACAAACAATAACACGTGTGATTAATGGTCTTCTTAGTTCAGTCAAGTATATAAGACCAAATGGGCAACACTTGCCTAAAAGCAAAGACCAGAAGTCAGGAAGGGACAGAAAAACTGGATGAATGGATACGGAGAACCCAGGGTGGAAAGGGAAAGGGAGAGAGCGCTGACACACTGCAGGAATGCAACCAACATCACAAAACAGTTTGTGTATAAATTTTTAAATGAGAAACTAATTTGCCCTGTATACTTTCACCTAAAGTACAATAAAATTAAATAAAATAAAAGCTTTTGTGCTTCAAATGATACTATCATATAATGAAAAGATAACACACAGAATGTGAGAAAATATTTTGAAATCACATATGTGATAAGGGATTTATATTTAGAATGTATAAGGGATGCTTACAACTCAATAATAAAAAGAAAAAAAATAATAAAACTGGACAAATAATTTTAATAGGAATTTTTCCAAGGAAGATATACAAATGGACAGTAAACACATAAAAAGATACTCAACTTCATTAGTCACTAGGAAACTGTTATCAAAACCTCAATGTAATTCCACTTCACACTCATAGAATGGTTATAATAAAATAGAGGAACAATAATAAGTAATGGTTGCGTATGTGGAGAAATTAAAAACATTAAGCTTTGCTAGTGGAAACTTAAAATGTTGTAGCCATTTTGTAAAACAGTATGTTAGTTTCTCAAAAGTTAAACTTTGAGTTGCTATACGACACAGCAATTCCACTCCTAGATACACACTCAAGAGAATTGAAAGCATATGTCCACATTGAAACTTGCACATAAATGTTCATAGTAGTATTTTTCATAATAGTCAAAAACTAGAAGCAACTCAAATGTCCATCAGGTGATGAATGTGTAGACAAAATCTGGTATATCCAAATAATTGAATATTATTCAGCAATAAAAATAAAGTTCTGACACTTTCTAACGTACAAATCAACCTTGAAAACATTATGCTAAGAGAAAGAAACCAGAAGCAATAGGTCACATATTATATGATTCAATTAATTTGAAAAGCCCAGAATCTACAGAGACAGAAAGTAGATTAGTGTTTGCCATAAAGAGAGGAGGGAGAAGTTGTGAGTTATTCCTAATGGGTATACAGTTTCTTTTTAGGGTGATAAAAACACATACGGAATTACCTAGTGGTAATAATTGCACAACTTTGTACTCTAAACCACTGAAGTGTACAGTTTAAAAAGGTGAATTTTATGCTACGTTTCTACCTCAATTTTAAAAAATTGTATAAGAAAAAAAGATATGACCATGAAATGGAGAAACAGACTTTATTAAAAAAAACAAAGAAACAAACGAGATTTTAAAAAAAAAATATGGCTAGAGACTGATATATCCAGACATAGAAATTATTTTTCATAGAAGCAGTACGAGTACTCATTTCCTATGTTTTAAGCAACTTTAGACTTTGCAACAAAATCAACAATGACCTATACAGGTAGTCTCTGAGTTACACTGAACAGCACTTATGACTTTCTGTTTATTTACTACATACAATGTTGTGGTGCACAATTTCTTGATGTTATCATTCTCAGAGGTTCACTCCTAGATGTTTATGTGTAATGTTTCCAACCCCCAAACACAAATAAATAGCACATTTATAAAGATACCAATAATAATGAAAACTAAAAAACAATGAGGTATTCAACTTACATCAGAACTGTAAGACAGGGACCACCTGTATTATAAAATCATTTGTTTGAAAGATGTTGATTTACGAAGCCAATGAGCCTTTAATATCCATTTATTTATGTAATTTATGTAATTAAAAAAAAAAAAACTTATTGCCATTGAGTCAATTCTGACTCATAGAACCCTATAAGACACAGTAGAACTGTTCCCTAGGGTTTCCAGGGAGTGACTGGTGGATTTGAACTGCCAACCTGTTGGTTAACAGCCAAGTTCTTAACCACTGTGCCGCTACTCGTGAAATTTCACCAAAAGACTTTTAGCCTTAATCATAACAGAATTGACATATTTGGATAATTGTTTTTTTTGGAGGATGGGAAGTTAGATGTATCTTCTTTTTTTTTTAATTGTACTTTAGGTAAAGGTTTACAAAACAAATAGTTTCTCATTAAACAGTTAGTACACGTATTGTTTTATAACATTGGTTAACAACCCCACGACATGTCAACACTCTCCCTTCTCGACCTTGGAGGAACTTTTTTTTTGGGTGAAAATATACATAGCCAAAGATACACCATTTCAAAAATTTCTACATGCACAATTCAGTGACATCAATTACATTCTTCCAGTTGTGCTGCTATTCTCACTTTAGATGAGTGTTTACAGAACAAAATAGTTTCTCATTAAACAGTACACATGTTGCTCTATGATAATGGTTAACAACTCCACTACATGTCAACACTGTCCTTACTCAATCTTGAGTTCCCTATCACCAGCTTTCCTGTCCCCTTCTGCCTTCTAGTCTTTGTCCCTGGACTGCTGTGCCTCATTGGTCCTGTTTTGTTTTATGGGGCTGTCCAATCCCTGACTGAATGGTGCTCCTCGGAAGGAACTTCACCACTGAGCTAAAAGTGTGTCTGGGGTCATACTCTCGGGGTTTCTCCAGTCTGTCAGGCCAGTAAATCTGGTCTTTTTTGGTGTGTGTTAGAATTTTGTTCTACATCCTTCTCCAGCTCTGTCCAGAGCCCTCTGTTGTGATTCCAGTGAGAGCAGTCAGTGGTGGTAGCCGGGCACCATCTAGCTGTACTGGACTCAGTCTAGTGGAGGCATTGGTAGCTGTGGTCCATTAGTCCTTTGGACTAATCTTTTCCTTGTATCCTGTTGTCTTCATTCTCCCTTGCTCCCAAAGGGGTGAGACCAGTGGAGTATCTTACACGGCTGCTCACAGGCTTTTAGGACCCCAGATGCTACTCACCAAGGTAGAATGTAGAACATTGTCTTTATAAATTATGTTATGTCAATTGAGCTAGATGTTCCTGGAAACTATGGTCCCCACAGCCCTCCTCCCAGAAATTCAGTCCCTCAGGGAGTTTGGATGTGTCTGTGGAGCTTCCATGACCTTTCCTTGTACAAGTTGTGCTGGTTTCCCCAGTATTGTTTATGGTTTCACCCTTCACGAAAGATACCACTTATCTATTTCCTGTTTAGTATTCCCCACCAATCCCTCCCATCCCTCGTAACCAACAAAGATTATTACTTTTTGTGTGTAAACTTTTTCATGGGTTTTTACAATAGAGGTCTCATACAATTTTTGTCCTTTTGTGATTGGCTTATTTCACTCAGCATAATGTCCTCCAGTTTCATCCATGTTATGAGATGCTTCACAGATTCACCACTGTTCTTTATCCGTGCTGTAGTGCTCCATTGTGTGTATGTAACATAGTTTGTTTATCCATTCATCTGTTGATGGGCATCTAGGTTGCTTCCATCTTTTTGCTATTGTGAACAATGCTGCCATGAACATGGGTGTGCATATGTCTATTGGTGTGACAGCTCTTATTTCTCTAGGATATATTCCTAGGAGTGAGATTGCTGGATCATATGGTATTTCTATTTCCAGCTTTCTAAGTAACGGCCATATCATTTTCCAAAATGGATGTATCATTTTGCTTTCTCACCAGCAATGCTTAAGTGTTCCGATCTCCCCACAGCCTCTCCCACATTTGTTATTTCCAGTGTTTTTGAGTCGTGCCAGTAATGCCAGGGTGCAATGGTATCTCTTTGTGGTTTTAATTTGCATTTCTCTAATGGCTAGTGATCGCAAGCATTTCCTCACTGGTCTGCTGGTTGCTTGAATGTCTTCTTTGGTGAAGTGCCTGTTCATTTCCTTTGCCCATTTTTTAATAGGATTATTTGTTTTTTTGTTGTAGAGGTGTTGGATTTTCTTGTAGATTATGGAGATCAGACCTTTGTCTGATTTGTACTGTCCAAAAATGTTTTCCCAGTCTGTAGGTTCTCTTTTCACTCTTTTTGGTGAAGT
The DNA here is from genome assembly GCF_000243295.1 of Trichechus manatus latirostris. Taxonomy (NCBI): domain Eukaryota; kingdom Metazoa; phylum Chordata; class Mammalia; order Sirenia; family Trichechidae; genus Trichechus; species Trichechus manatus. The sequence continues at coordinate 1,774,364 of NW_004444177.1, forward strand.
CTTTGGAAGAGCATAGGTGTTTGATTTTTAGAAGATCCCAGTTATCTAGCTTATCTTCTGGGGTTTGTGTGTTGATGGTTATGGTTTGTATCCTGTTAATGCCATGTATTAGGACCTTTAGCATTGGTCCTATTTTTTCATCTATGAACTTTATAGTTTTTGCCTTTATATTTAGTTCTTTGATCCATTTTGAATTAGTTTTTGTATATGGTGTGAGGTATGGGTCCTGTTTCATTTGTTTGCAGATGGATATCCAGTTTTGCCAGCTCCATTTGTTAAAAAGACTGTCTTTTCCCCATTTGATGGACTTTGGGCCCTTGTCGAAGATCAGGTGACCGTAGGTGGATGGAGTTATATCCGGGTTCTCATTTCTGTTCCATTGTTCAATGTATCTGTCATTGTATCAGTACCAGGCTGTTTTGACTACCATAGCCGTATAGTACGTTCTGAGGTCAGGTAGTGCAAGTCCTCCTACTTTATTCTTCTTCAATAGTGTTTTACTTATTTTGGGCTTCTTTCCTTTCCATATACAGTTAATGATTAGTTTTTCCATCTCTTTGAAGAATGTTGTTGGTATTTGGATTTGGATTGCATTGTATTTGTAAATTGCTTTGGGTAGAATTGTCATTTTCACAATGTTGAGTCTAGCTATTCATGAGCATGGTATGTTTTTCCATTTATGTAGATCCCTTTTATTTTCCTGCATTAGTGTTTTGTAGTTTCCTTTGTATAGGTCTTTTACATCCCAGGTTAGATTTACTCCTAAGTATTTTATTTTTTTAGGACACTTGTTTATATACTTTTCACACGACCTCATTTCATCCTTTACAAACTTTTCAGTTAGGCTCAGACATTTTGTTCTCGTTTTATGTATGGAGAACCTGAAGAACAGAGCACTAAATAGCCCTATTCAAGATTGAACCATAAATCAATGATGGAGGCTGGGACAGTCCCCTGATCCGCATTCCTAAAATATTTCCAAAAAGTGTAACTGAGAGAATTCATACAAAGGAGTATCCACATTAAACATTTGACAAAAATATTTTCCCCTACCAAGTTAAAAAAAAATCAAGTCACTACGTAGTTTCATGGTAGTGAGTGAAATATTCCTTCAACTTTATTTTTAATGCCATCCTTCTTTGAATGGTCTGAAGAACCTTCAGTCACTCTCAGCTGTGTATTGCGTAACAGAATGTTCATATCATCATGCTACTCTTTAAAAAGACATTTTCACTCTAAATAGTTCACAGAATGAAATATGTTACCATGCAGGAAGCTAATCTCTGTTTACAGAAAATACTAAGACAGATGGAGGAGTAATTATGACTAAAAATAGATCCATCCCTCAAACACATTCCTTAACAGAAGCATTTAAAAACCAACAAGGAAACTAAAAACCCCAAGCGAAACTTAAGCCAATGACATGACACAGTGCCCTGACGTGACAAATCAGATCTTGACAGGGAAATCCACTTAAGCCTGGTGCCATATCTAAGCTGGACTTCCAGTAGTTTCTATTATCTGGAGCTTTTTCTGTGCCACCTAAATTTGCTTGGCTGTGCCACTGGCATTTCTGACTAGAACTGAATGAACACAGTGTTTGTTTGAATTCTGCTGATCTGCTGCTTGTAATTTGATCAACTGACATCACAGACTCTGCTGAGTTGTGTGAAGCACCTCTGCAGTGAAACTCCACCCTATGAGTCAGAGGTTGGTAATCCATAGAGACTAACTGGCATTCATGTGTTCTGTATGACTCATGCAGCTGTTATCTGGACACAGTTGCTGGGTGAAATGCTGTATGAAGTGTTTACTTATCAGGCTTCCTTTGCTTCTACCACCACTGAGTTATTTTGATTTGAACTAAAGAACAAATGAGAACAAAATGTGACAAAGAATGTGCCCTTTCTAAGGAAAATTAGGATGCTTGGAGAGTCATATGTAGTTTTCCCAGGCTGGTCAGGGGACTGTTGTTTACAAGAAACGTGAAAATCCAGGAAACAAAGAAAGAAGTCACAAATGTGAAAGAGGAAGAATAAAAGCCAGAGCAGCTGGGATAGTGTGAGGGACAGTTAATATAATTATAGCAAAAATGTTTATTTCTACCATTCTTTAATAGAAAGAGGTTTTAAATGATGCCTAATGATTTTTTTTCAGGCTTTTTCTGAAAAGTTTGTTTGCTTCAGGCTTTGACCTTTTGAAGTTTTTAACTATTAAAACCCATGTATGACAAATTAAGGAAACAGTTGGATGAAAATAGAATTAACAGACTCTCCACAGTTTAGCACATTATAATTGTAAGATCATATATATTTACAAAATATACTGACAATTACAGATAAATATTAGTGAACAATACATATATATTTGAAAGCCTAAGTGTATGTATACATTAATCCACAGAGTGCAATTGAGAATGAGTGGAAGGAAAGATAAAGGGAAAGGACTAGACTTGCTCCACAGTGACTCAAATATCAAAAAGGCTTATAAATACACTGACACTGTACACAGTCCTGCTTTCCAAACCAACTCTATTCTCAAAGTAGTACAAACTTCAATTTACTTCATCTGTTGGCGTTCAAAGGCATTAACGCACATTGGCAAACAAAGTGGACAAGGGAGATAATATATGTGTCAGCCACAAACAGACAAGAAAAATGGAACTGTCTCTCTGAAAATGGGGCAGTGGGCACGTTCCAAGGGACCAGAGGAAAGTGTACTGCAGCACTGAAAACAACCGTAAGGGAAGAAAAATGCCAGTTTCGATCATGCTGAGTCTGTGAGTCACAAGATCAGAGTTTTAAAAAAAAAAAGAGGGAGGGATAAGCAACTCCCTGGGCTTTGGCTGCACTCAGTGTCATTTGCTGCTGACAGGGCTCCTGCAAGAACTGCCTGAGGAAGTGTTCTGTGGGAAGAAAGTCCTCGTATGTGCCCACGCATGTGCACATGTGTGTATGTGTGTGTGTGTGTACACTGTCTGGGGAACTGAATTCTGTTATGTGTGCAATCAAGTCTTCAGATTCCACATATACAATTCTTCCAAGTACATGGCAAGTGTTAATTCTGAGAAATTGGAGAAAAGGAAAGGAAAAACACATAGATTGGAACAAGCCAGTACTTTTGACTTTTCACAGCTACAGACCCTAATGTTGGCAGTTTATGACTTCAGTTGCAGAGTCTGCTAATAAACACATTTGCCATAGCGTGGGAGGGGTGAGTTCTAGGGTTTTTGATTCATATGACCTTTACAATTATTGGCACATTGACTGTCAAATACAGACTATAAAGTAAATTTCTACACATAGGTCTATCTGGTATACACTTTCAGTTAATTGAAAAGGAGATATCGCATGATTGTATTCTTGACTATTTTGTTCATAAAGCCCTTTGTTTCCTAAGAACAATATGAGAAAAATGTTGTTTTTCATTATGTAAAATGATTAGTTAGCTGTGGTATGACTTTGTTAATCAAGTCATTTATTCTCCTTTGCCATATAATATCATGTGTTTGGTTCCTAGAATGCCATGTAGCACGATGTCTAACACATGCCAAGCCAGTCATATCTGCCAAAAGAGCTAGCGCAGCCACATATCCTAATTCTCAACAGTCAGCCAAGATTCAAAGGGATTGGAGAAAGTGGGACAGAGAAGGAAACTCCTTTTTCTGGAAACCTTAGGCCATTCTCTAGTCTACAGTCTCATCAAGGAAAAGGAGCCCCAACACTAATCCTATGACACCAGCACAAACAATTTTTAATGCAAATTTTTATTTGACCATGTATACAATTTAAGCTTTTAAAATTTGAGCAGTGTTTACAAATTAAATAATCCTCTGAAACTGTCTCCAGCAGCTCTTGTATCACAAAATTGAGAGAGAAAAAATAAAGGGGTAAACAGTCTTTGGCTCCTGTGGTCCCTGTGCAGCCTGAAGACTTTTCTAAACTGGAAAGACCAGGAGCCGGACACCCCTGCTCCTCCTTCCTGGCATCAAGCATTCAAACTCAAAAGACAAAATCTAAGCCAAAAGACAGGAGGAAGGAAGTAATTCCAATTCTTCTAAACTCCAGACAAGAAAAGCTCTGCAGTCCAGCAGCAGCCTTCTCTAGATTTTAGGGTTTGTAGGGGTTAAGGAGCAGACGTGCTAGTTCTCAGACTGGAGTGAGGCTGGGCAGTGGCTGATGGGGGAGATGGGTCCCATTAGAGGGGAGAGGGAAGGGAGAAGAGGAAGAAAAAGCAGAGGAAGAGAGGGAAGGAGAAGAAAAGCAAAATGTGAGGAGGGTTGTGAGGGATAAGGAGGAAAAGGAAGAAGAGAGGAAAAAGAGAGAAGGAAAAGAGGAGGGAGGGAGACATAGGGGTATGGAGAATAGGATAATGAAATCTACAAGATTTAAGGCACACAGTCTTGTGTGGCTCCCTGCCACTGGCTGGTGCATCCAGCCTAGTCTCTAGCTGCTGTGAGTGTTGGCTGTAATGTCTCAGAGTTGCCCTCATCTACAGATATACCTCTTTTTATTGCATTTTGGTTTATCGTGCTTCGTGGATATTGTGTTTTTACAAATTGAAGATTTATGGCCACCTTCCATCAAGCAAGTTTATTGGTGCCATTTTTCCAACAGCATGAGCTCACTTTGAGTTTCTGTGTCATGTGCGGGTAATTCTAACAGTATTTCAAACTTTTTCATTATTATTCTATTATGGGGATCTGTGATCAGAGATCTTTGATATTACTATTGTAATTGTTTTGGGATGCCACAAACTGTGCCCATATAAGATGGTGAACTTAATCGATAAATATTGTGCGTGTTCTGACTGCTCCACCAGTCAGTCATTCCCCCGTCTCTCTCCCTCTTCTTGGGCATTCCAATTCCCTGAGACATGACAATATTGAAATTAGGCCAATTAATAACCCTACGATGGCCTCTAAGGAAGAGGCGCACGTCTCTCACTTTAAATCAAAAGCTAGAAATGATTAATTTAGTGAGGAAGCCATGTCGAAAGTCAAGATAGGCCGAAAGCTAGGCATCTTGCTCCAAACTGTTAGCCAAGTAGTGAATGTAAAGGAAGTTAATTCTCAAAGGGAACTAAAAGTGCTACTCCAGTGAACACACGAATGATAAGAAAGTGAAACAGCCTTATTGCTGATAAGGAGAAAGTTTTAGTGGTCTGGATAGAAGATCAAACCAGCCACAGCATTCCCTAAAGCCAAAGCCTCATCCAGAGCAAAGCTCTAATTCTTTTCAATTTTATGAAGGCTGAGAAAGGTCAGGAAGCTGTAGAAGAAAAGTTTGAAGCTAGTATTAGAGGCTGGTTCATAAAGTTTAAGGAAAGAAACTGCCTCCATAACATAAAAATGCAAAATGAAGCAGCAAGTGTTGATGTAGAAGCTGCAGCAAGTTATCCAGAAGATCCAGTTAAGATAATTGATGAAGGTGGCTACACTAAACAACGGATTGTCAATGTAGACAAAACAGCCTTATATTGAAAGAAGATACCATCTAGGACTTTCATAGCTAGAGAGGAGAAGTCAATGTCGGGCTTCAAAGCTTCAAAGGACAGGCTGACTCTCTTATTAGAGGTTAATGCAGCTGGTGACTTTACGTTGAAGCCAGTTGCTCATTTACCATTCTGAAAATCCTAGGGCCCTTAAGAATTATGCTAAATCTATTTTGCCTGTGCTTTATAAATGGAACAACAAAGTTTTTATAGCATGGTTTACTGCATATTTTAAGCCCACAGTTCCCCACTACTCAGAAAAAAAAGATTCCTTTCAAAATATTACTGGTCGTTGACAATGCACCTGGTCACCCAAGAGATCTGATGGAGACATACAAGGAGATTAATGTTGTTTTCATGCCTGCTAACACAACATCCATTCTGCAGCCCATGGATCAAGGAGTAATTTAGACTTTCAAGTCTTATTATTTAAGAAATGCATTTTGTAAGGCTATAAGTGCCATAGACAGTGATCCCTCTTATACATCCGGGCAAAGTAAATTCAAAACCTTCTGGAAACGATTCACTGTTCTAGATGCCGTTAAGAACATGCATGATTCATAAGAGGAGGTCAAAATATCAACATTAACAGGAGTTTGGAAGAAATTGATTCCAACCTTCATGGATAACTTTGAGGGGTTCAGGATTTCAGTGCAGGAAGTAACTGCAGATGTGGTGAAAATAGCAAGAGAAATAGAATTAGAAGCGGAGCCAGAAGATGTGACTGAATTGCTGCAATCTCATGATAAAACTTTAAAGATGAGGAGCTGCTTCTTATGGATGAGAAAGAACATGGTTTCTTGAGACGGAATCTACTCCTGGTGGAGATGCTGTGAACATTGTTGAAATGACAACAAAGGATTTAGAATATTCCATAGCATTAGTTGATAAAGCAGCAGCAGGGTTTGAGAGGATTGACTCCAATTTTGAAAGAAGTTCTACAGAGGGCAAAAAGCTATCAAACAGTATCACATGCTACAAAGAAATCTTTCCTGAAAAGAAGAGTCCATCAATGCAACAAACTTCATTGTTGTCTTATTTTAAGAAATTGCCACAGCCACCCCAACCTTCAGCAACCACTACTCTGATCAGTCAGCCGCCATCAACATCGAGGCAAGATCCTCTACTAGGAGAAAGATTATAGCTTGCTAAAGGATCAGATGATGGTTAGAATTTTCAGCAATAAAGTATTTCTTAATTAAGGTATGTACACTGTTTTTTTTATATATAATACTATTGCACACTGAACAGACTACAGTATAGTGTAAACTTAACTTTTATACGCACTGGGAAAATAAAAAATTTGTGTGACTTGTTTTATTGCTATATTCACTTTAGTGCAGTGATCTGTAACTGAACCAACAATATCTCCCCATTATGCCTGTATAGAGAATTGTCCATAGCCAGACAAGAACCCATAGCCCATAAGGTTATGCCATTTGTCTTCTTTCAGAGGCAGTTGGTGGCCAATGACCGACTGACACAGGGTATAAGCAGCTGGCCCTTTTCTGCAACGTGAGACCAACTCTGGGGTGCAATCTGGATTCCAGTGCTCTCTGAGGGACCAGGCTGAGGCTAATCTCTCAGGCTGGGACTACTTTTTTTCTCAGCTTTCTTCCCCATTCTGTTCTGTTTCCTTCACTACTCTTCTCTTCAAAGTTGCTGTTGTTGTTAGCTGAAGTCCTGTCAGCCCCGATTCATGGTGACCCCATGCCCAACAGGATTGGACCATTATGTTCTATAGGGTTTTCATTGGCTGATTTTTGGAAGTAGATCATCAGGCCTTTCTTCCTATTCTATCTTAGTCTGAAAGCTTCATTGAAACCTGTTCAGCCTCACTGCAACCAGTAAACCTCCACTGACAGACATGTGGTGGCTGTGCTTGAGGTGCACTGGCTGGAAATTGAACCCAGATCTCCCACATGGAAGGTGATAATTCTGCCAATGAAACACCACTGCCTGGTTACTGAGAGTACCTCCCCCACCCCGCCCATGGGAAATCCTTTTTTAGGAGTCCCAGGCTTAGGCTCCACTTCTACAGAACTTAACCTAAGACTAAGACACCAGGCTTTACTGGCTCCCTTAGACCCTGCCTACACCTCTGTACATAGCCCCTTCATTGAACTGTTTTCAGTAAACCTTTTGAGAGTGGCATCTCAGTCCTGCGGGACCTTGATTGAGTCAAAGAATTTACCCATTTTTCTCTTATTTGCGTATTTATTGAGAACCAAAAGTGCCTGACAATGGGGATTACAAAAACCAACCTCTCTACCAAAGTTATTTTCCAAGTGAAAGTAAATATCCCATCACTTTTAGTCAGAAACAAAAGTACTTTTCTCTCTTAAAACCTATTCTCCTCGAGTGACACAATAGAAAACTTGGCAGACCGGAAGTTAATTCACAGTAAAAGAAGCATTAAAAAAGACATTATCATTTTTTAGAACAAATGTTTACTATTAAGTCCACTGTATAATGGCATAGTTAAGCACATTTGCAACAATTTCCCAACTAATACACATTCAGTAGCAACATTTTCGCAGAATTTAATTGGTCAGGAAAAGAAAGGAAGCAGAAATCCATGTTTCTTTTTTAATTCTTCCAATTTAACAGCAGTGGGAAGTTATTAGCACTTCTAATAGCACTTCTAGATTGCTTAGAATTCACCCAGAGATTCCTCGAAAGAAAGACCTAACGCTCCCGAAAGATCACAGCCACTGAAAACCCTATGGAGCAGTTCTGTTCTGCAACACACGGTGTCATCATGAGTCAGAATGACTGGATGGCTACTGGTACTGGGTTATATAGTGCTTTACTCATTTTACAGCCCTTTCACATAATTGATCTCATTTGATCCTCTCATCAGTCCATGAGGTAGAAATAGCATTAATCTCTGACAATATAACATACTACATGAGTCCTACAAAAGATGTAAAGGACTTCACACAGTGGCTCCACACATTCTGAAAGAAGAGGATAGATTAAATAATAGGCAAGTATTTCATGATAAAGAATAAATGTTAATGTTGGAAAACAAGAAGTTCCTGCTTGTAAGTATCACTAGCCTAAATCTAGTGTATTTCTAAATCATTTATCTATGAACTTATTTTTAAAGCAATTATTCCAGGTTTTTAAAACAGATTTTAGAACATGGTATAACAAACAAAGGACTAAGTTTCAATATTTAATAGAACATAATATCAGAAAAGAATGCAGTCACTGAAATATTAATGCTTGATTATAGTATGCCTCACTAACCACTATCTACCACCAGGAAATATGGTAAAGGTATATTTGCTCTTAAACAATTTTTTTTCTTGTTTTCTTTTTGGTCTTATGGGTTTTTTAAGTAAGACTGTTACTATGATTGTTTTAATTTGTTTATAGATAAGGCCAGATTGTATTTATCACATGGCCTACATTTTTCCTTCAAATCAGCACACATAACTAAATCCAGTGAGAACTATTGAGAGCATATCTAAGAAAGAATTTGGCTTCAATGTCTTTCCCTGACTGTAAATAAATTGCTTGTGAAACTGCAGATTTGAAGACTTTACCTATATGAAGCCTAGCTCTGAGGAAATGCTGAATTTAACATATAATAATAAAAAAGAAAACTTGGATGTGTCAACTTCTAAAACAAATTTGAACTTCAAATAACTTTAAAATGAGGAAAAGATTTTTACCAGCTATAGAGTTAAGTGTAGATGTTAGTCACAAGTTAAAGTTTTTTAAAAAGAAAACCTGACAAATGCAAGATAACTTATAAAAGTATATATTTACATGGTTTCGTTAGGTGCCTTTGGGTTGGCTTCAACTCACAGGAACCCTGTGTATAACAGAAGAAACGATGCCTGGTCCTGAACCATTCTCACAACTGAAGGTGTGTTTGAGCCCATTGTTGCAGCCACTGTGTCAATCTATCTCTTTGAGGGTCTTCATATATACATATGCTATGTATATACATATATTTATATATGTATATATGTGTGTGTATACATGTAGATATACAAAATACTAAAATAACTTCTAAAAACTGAAATAAATCTAGTTTCATATCTATTTGTACTCCTAAGAGTGATGTCCATATTTTTTCTGGTTTTGTTACATTGATCAAGGTATTTTAATACCTTAATCAAGGTATTCCTTAATTTTAAGTCCAAGTTTCTCAGAGTGTAGTCTGAGGGTTTCCAGCCTCAGATTCTCTGAAGGAACAATCTCCGCAAGCGATCCATGATAGCGAAAGATTGAGACTCTCTGGATAGTAACTAAATATGGACAGTAGGGGGCAGAAACGCCCATATTTCTTTTTTATATTAATAGCTTTGTTTTTTCAGTAGAGTGTGGAAGAAAATCTTTTGGCTTCAGGCACATTCTAGATTTAGAACTTTCTAATAAATATTTCTTGCCTGTTCTCTTATTTTCCTGCCTCAAGACAAAGAATTTTTATCATTGTAAAGGTAATAAGATTATTGAACAAAACTTAGAAAATACAAAAATTGTAATAAAAAACAAACCAAACACAAACGACTCACTGAAATTCCCATCATTAAGGGATAAGTAGTCTGATAATGTTTTATTTGCTTATAAACTTTTTGTGTGTGAGTACGAGTATATACAATGTATATAATAATATATACAAAATTATATTATATATGTACTATGCATATAAAACTTTCAAAAATCAAGTCCATTTTGAAATACACAGTTATGAATTTTGTTTCTTTTCTCACTTGAATTATGCTTTTTATGGATTTTGGTAGTGAATAGATTGGCTCATTACAAAACGTACCAGGCTTCAGCACTTTATCAAAGTGCTTAATAACTGTAATGACTACAGTCTAGGTAAAAGAGGAAGAATTGTGTGTCTCTTATTTTCTTCCTCAAAATTTGGGTCACAGAGACCCTGACATGAGTTCCTTACAAATTGACATTCTTCCATAGCCAGTCAACTTTATGCTGTTTTGTTGCCAAGAGCCTTGACCAATTCAAGAAGTAACCTGTCTCAGTATATGTCTGTTATTTTTTAGCTCTCATCTTACATACAATTTAGTGACAAATATTTTATGATTTAGAAACTTTCATCTTGAGTTTTCCTAACCTTTTTATAATGTATCTTTTTTCCAGTATTTTCTTAGAATTTTTTCACTCATTTTAATTTTCTGTTGTATAACTTGGAAAGCTCTGCTAATATAACCTTTCAGACTGCCAAGAACTAGCAGTGAGGATTTAAATTAGTTAAGCTTACTCTCTTTCAGTCAATATTTTGTGAGGTCTTAAACCCACTGCCATCTAGTTGATTCTGACTCATAGTGACCCTATAGGACAGAGTAGAACTGCCCCATAAGGTTTCCAAAGAGCAGCTGATGGATTCAAACTGCCAACACTTTGGTTAGCAGCCAAGCTCTTAACTACTGCACCATCAGGACTACTACGAGGTCTTAGAACAATTTAATTCATGGAAAATAATAAAGAAGAAGTAAAAATAAACTAGGTACCAACTTTCTAGCCACTGTTTAAAAAAAAAAATCCTTGAAAAACAATGACTAACAAAGTGATATTTTCTCCATAATTTTTATGTACATTAAGAAAAATTTTATTCTGAAAGCTACTAAATCAAGAATATTAACCCTGAAGAATTTTGAGCCCTGTAGTGAGGCTAGGATATAGTTCATCCCAATGTTACTGCTCAGAAAATATAAGGAGTGTGGGGACATGCACTCCTTGGGCCCATGAATGACTTATGAGGTCTTCCCATAATTATTGGGCCAATTTAATTCAATCAGAATTAATTTAATTCAATTAACATCAAGTGTGTGTGCTAGGGATTTTGTTAGGTCCCCTTGTAGATGAAAAAAAAAAAAAGATTTGATTCTCTTTCAATAAATGTTGGGAAACTAGATATCTGTGGGAAAAAAATGGAACTACTTCACACTATATAAAAAGTAAATTTCACGTAAAGTGTAACTAAATGTGAAAAGTAAAACTTTAAATTTGTAGAAGAGAATATATAAAATTCCCTTATGCCCATAAAGGAGAGAAGAATTGCTTAAATGATAGAGGAAAAGCACATATCATAAAAACAATGAATAAATAAATAAATGAATAAAACTACAAGTTTAATATATTAAATAGTTGCCTAAATATTCCAAGATAAAGGCAATAGATAAGCCACGACTGGGTAAATAAATTGACAGTGCATATAATCTATAAATAATTATTATTCAAACCATTTAAACTTCTCTAACAAATCAATGAGAAAGGAAAACACACACATAAAAAACAAACAAAATTTAACAAATGATAAAATATACAGTTCACAGAAGACTGATTTTTAATGATCAATAAATAAAGAGATGTACTAGTGTTAAAATAGTGAAAAAAATGGAAATAAACTGAATGTTCATCAGCAGAATGGGTAAATATTTTGGGGTTTATTCATAAACTAGAATATATTATTCTTTGGATTTTTTTTGTATTCCTAAAATTGTTTATTAAAATAATCTTGTTCTCTCTTTCCAACAATTTAAATGGAGCCAGTTAAGTGATCTAGTACAATCCTTCGTTAAGAGTGTTGAAAGAAAAATCTGATCAACATGCCAATTTAAGTTAAAAGGTTTTATTGGGCAGATAAAGCTGTTCACAAATGGGGAGCACCCCTCTGAAGAGATGAGCTCATCATGTTAAAATTGTGATCAGCTTATACACAGTACAGACTGTTAGGGAACTTCCCAAAAGGGAAATTTAAAATGATTGGTTGTCATTCACCTACTCGGTATGCTGTGGCTTGGATTGGTTTATTAAGTTTGTGTGTCTGCGTTTTATAGGCTAGTTATGGCTTACCTCATTATTTAATCTTTGTCCAGCACTGCCTTTATCATGAGTTTTTGGTTTCTGGGAAGGATTATGAGTGAAGTTTAAGCAGGGGAGACCATTTTCTTTAAAAAAAGGAAGTTAAAATTTACATGTCAAATACCAAGTGTAGAATTGGATTAAGGAGAATTCTATTTAAATTTTTTCAAAGGAATATATGTTTTTAAAAATTTAAGAACTGATATAAATAAAATAAACATAGATGAAAAATAGTAACTTTTGCTAAATAGCCTGTTGCTTCTGAAATCTAAGGTATCTCTGCTGAAACAGGAGCAGTCTAAATGACAATAAAGTTGCTTTATAATTGTAAATTTGTATTGGAAGAAAAGATAACCTGATAGAATAGTTGAAATATAATTGAATATTAAGAGCTAAAAAAAAATAACTTCTAGTTCAAAAAATATGAGCCAGGATGAGTTGTCCAAATGATATTAATATTTCAGTTTGGGAGTTTAGCCAGGTGGTCAAGTTTAAGGATGATGAAGACTTGTAATAGAAAGAAGAATCTAAGTAGTCTACTTAGTTTGTCCTGTTGTATATGTGTATTTTTAATTAGTGAAAAACCCTTAACCTCCAATTTTATGTCCCAGTTTTTACATAGTTCAGAACAGGAAAATGGTAAATAAAGCTGATGAGACCAATATTTTAATTTCACCCCTGCCAGCCTTAGAATGCAGAGTGCAGGGGAAAAAAAAAAACAAAAAAACAGTCAACTGATGATAAAGAATGTTCCTAAATATGGATCTGATACTTGATATCTCCTAATATTCTGAAATTTTGAAGTTAATAGCAGCAAATTTGGTAAGATTAAAAAAAAATACCTCTCTAATTCCAAAAGTTTTTGCATAGAAGAGTATTCATAAGAATCTGTCCCTGGTCTCATCTCTGGAAACTTCTCATGCTGCTCCATGTATTAATTACATAGACTTGCCCTAAGATTTAGTTTAAATTTAAAACAGGTCCTAGTTAACTCACAGGTAAATTGTTTAATATCTCAAAACTCATACAGACGATTTGGAATCCTGAATCCTGTTGATGATTCAGTGTTATGGAAAGTCTGGATCATCAAGGTGGGGCCAGGAAGGCATCCCAAGTCATTGTGTCAAGAGAAGAAATTTCCTAATCTTTTAATTATTGGTTGTGAAACAAATCAGTTGCAAAAATGTAGAGTCTTTTACCATGACATTGTGTTTGCTTGTTTGTGCCATAGGCAGTGTCACAGAATTTCTGGAGTGCTGGTGATTTGTTTTTGTGATTGCTTTTGTAAAGTTTGTCTGCCTATTCATTTGCTTATTTAAATGACATTGGCCATGGAAAGGATACTTTGTTGCCATTTAGCGATGGGTTGTGATATTTCATTTTAAACGTTCTTATGGTATAGACAAATAATATAAACATCATCTATTTTATTGATTTAACCATCTATGAATAATAGTATTACCATAATACTTTTTGAAATCTAGAAGTAAAATCTACTAAATCTGTTTGAAAACACCTATGTATGTATTAAACAAGATATAAAACAAAACAAAAAACAACTAAAACCATTGCTGTAAAGTCCATTCCAACTCATAACGACCCTACAAGACAGAGTGGAACTGCCCCATAGGGTTTCCAAGGAGCTGCTGGTGGGTTCGAACTGTTATCTTTTGGTTAGCAGCCATAGCTCTTAACCGCTGCCCCATCAGGGCTCCAAACAAGGTATGAAAAAACAAAAACAAACCCATTGCCATTGAGTCAATTCCGGCTCATAGAGACCCTATAGGACAGAACACAACTGCCAAACACATAACCCCTGTGCCACAAGGGCTCCAAACAAGGTATAAAACCAAAAGGAGTCAATAGGACAGAGTAGAACTGCCCCCTAGGGTTTGCAAGGAGCAGCTGATGGATTCAAACTGCTGACCTTTTGGTTAGCAGATAAGTTCTTAAACACGATGCCACCAGGGCTCCCCAAACAAGGTATAAACCAAAATTAAACCTGTTGCCATTGAGTCAATTCTGACTCATAGTGAACCTAAAGGATAGAGTAGAACTGCGCCACAGGGTTTACAAGGATGGGTGGGTGGATTGCCGTAGCTCTTAACCACTGCACCAGCAGGGTTCCAAACAAGGTATAGGAAGGTTTCTTTCTCCACTACTTGGCTGCAACTTTGTCTTTGATTTTCCATGTATACTTTTTATTAGTGAATACCCTTAACCTCCAATTTTATTTCTCGTTTTTTTTTTACATAGTTCAGAACAGGAAAATAGTAAATAAAAGCTGATGAGATAGATACTTTAATTCGCCCCTGGGCAACCTCAGTCATCTGAGGAAATAGCCAGCTTTTGTTACTCTCACAAAAACTAAGTGTCTTGGTCATCTAATGCTGCTATAACAGAAATACCATAAGTGGATTGTTTAACAACAAATTTATTGTCTCACAGTCTCATAGGCTACAAGTCCAAATTCCAGGCATCAACTCCAGGGGAAGGCTTTCTCTCTCGATCAGCTCTGGAGGAAGGTCCTTGTCATGCATCAGTCTTCTCTTGGTCTGGGAGCATCTCAGCGCAGGATCCTCAGGTCCAAAGGATGTGCTCTGCTCCCAGCACTGCTTTCTTGGTGATATGAGGTCCCCATGTCTCTCTGTTTGCTTCTCTCTTTTATATCTCAAAAGAGATTGGCTTAAGACACTAATCTTATAGACCTCATCAATATAGCTGCCACTAGTACATCTTATTACATCATAGTGATAAAGTTTATAACACATAAGGAAATCACATCAGGTTACAAAATGGTACACAGTCATACAAAACTGGGAATCATGGCCCAACCAAGTTGACAGATATTTTTGGGGGACAAAATTCAATCCATGACATCAAGCTTAAAGCTTTACATTTCACTTTTATGGGAGTATTATCAGCCTCTCAATCCCAATTGACCAATTCATTTCCTAATGTTGCCCAATCAGGGTCTGTGCCATGGAGCAGTGGAGACAATGAAACGTACTCCAAGTCAGAAAGAGAAAGTTTATTTAGGAGGTGACACCAACAGGAAGTCCGGCAGCAACACAGATTGTCTTTATGGAATCTTGAAAGGCAATTTTACATTAGAGCTTATATATCACTGTTACAAGGGTTAGAAGTGTCTTTTGGCATGTTGCCTGCAGATGGCATGGACTGATGAGTTATTCATTACAAGATAATTACAAGAGAATCTTTATCAGACTAAAGAGATACATGGCGGACATGTTATCAGGCTAAAGATATACGTGCCAGACGTCCGAGCTCTAATCTTCACGTCGGGGGCCGTAAGTCACTGGTGGCAGGACAGAACAAAACAAAGTCATTAACAAAAGTATGCCAAAAGGAGAAGGCAGGCAGAAAAAAAAACTTATAGGATCATCACGGCATTAGTTATTTCAAGCTCTCAAACGAGCATTTTGAAAAGGAGAAAAACATGTTGTGGAGTGTTAGGGTCACACTAATTTATATCATTATAGAGAGAAGATTAGAAAAGGGAAGTGAGGAGAGTAGATCCTGACAACACAAAGTAGTAAAAGCTGACAGTCTATAGGAAGAAAATAAACACCCAAAAAAATACAGATAGAAGAATGAAAGAGCAGAGTAAGCTACGTTGGGACTATTTAGAAAAGGAACAAATCAGATGATTTTGATACTTAGTATTACTCACCCTCAAAACTTCAAAGATGGGTTCTGAAATGGAAATCCCCAAAATTTCAAAGATGAATTGACACAGTAGCTACAACAATGGGCTCAAACATAGCTACTATTGTGAGGATGGACAGGACGGGGCAGCCTTTTGTTCTGTTGTACATAGGGTCACTATGAGTCTAAACCAACTTGTTTAGACTAATAACAACAGCAACACATTTTCATTAATGCTGAAAACTTCAATCTTCCGTGTAACATATCCTCCAACACACGTATGAATGAAGAGTTGTGGTTGATTTCTCTCTTGTTTTATTAACGTCCTTGGCTGCTAACTGAAAGATTGACTGTTTGAGTCCACCCAGAGGCTCTGGGGAAGAAAAGCCTGTTGATCTACTTCCAAAAAACAAGCCACTGAAAACTTTATGAAGCTTGGTTCTACTTTGACACACATGGGGTTGCCATGAGTCGGAATTGACTTGATAGCAACTGGCAGAGTAGTAGGTAGAGTATTATTAACTTCTGCAAATGTCACTAACAAGTAAGTATGTGAATGTTTTGATACTGACCTACACCTTTACTCTTCAGATAAACATCTTAACAAAATGTTAAACCCTGAGTGGTTATGAGAGAGCTGGACGGTGTTAGTGGTGGTTGGTAACATACAACAGTGATGTTGCCAATATTAGTGAATATGAAAACTTGATAGATTATTTCAGAGTTTTCACTGCAAACCCAAAAGCATTGCATTACATTGCCAGTTACAGAAGGATATCAATATTAATATCACGTAACAAGTTAGAGTCAATTTTCCCAGTCACTCCAATTTTAAGAAAGGAAGAACAGAGGTCCTGGGAAATCAGAGCAGAAAAAAAAAAAGAGAAGAAAATGAAAACATAAGTCAAAATTGAACTCTGATTGTGCAGTA
This sequence comes from Trichechus manatus latirostris, assembly GCF_000243295.1. Classification (NCBI taxonomy): domain Eukaryota; kingdom Metazoa; phylum Chordata; class Mammalia; order Sirenia; family Trichechidae; genus Trichechus; species Trichechus manatus. Next base: position 1,791,306 of record NW_004444177.1, read on the forward strand.
TGTTCAGAGCATTAGAAAGTAGATAAAATGGTGATCCAGAGAGCTCTTCACCCATGAAATAAATATTTTGTGAAAAGGTTAATCTCTTTCAATCTGTTGAGTCAAAATCTGGATTAGTGACACACTTTAGGTGACAGACTCTCCAAAACATCCTCAAGATTAACCAAAGGGTGCATAGTCTTGCAAAGCAAATACAAATATTAAAAGAAACATCCTTCCAGAATGCACCTATTTCCTTTCCACTGACTAAGCTTCCACATTATATTTTCACCTAAAACATTACACATAAAATGGAAATAGATGTTGTATTATGCAGCTCTATTATTTTCATGTCAGAAGACTGATTACAACAATGGAGAGGTTTAAAATGTGTCATGCTTTCCAGTAGAAAAGCAACATTTCTCCTAAAGTTGTTTAATATTTCATTCCTAGAATACTCAATGATGTCAAAAATCAGAATCCTTTTACTTTCTGTTATGTAGGTAAGGAAAAAACAAACATCAATTTATAGAGAAACTCCATAGATGTCACTTAAAATCAAGTAGTAGATAATATAGCCTGGCAGCCATCATAATGCTCAATGTTTTTATGATTCAGAAAACACACAATCAGGTTAAACAAAGAGTATTTTTTATTAAATGTCACTCAATCCTAGGGCTGGTTATTCATCTGTGTTCCACTCATAGACTCAAGCACTGTAGTTACAATCAAAAGACATCTTGAATTGGCACCTACTAATCCTGCCAGTATACTTCTCTGGAAGTAAAGGAACAAAACAAAACGACAACAGAAAGCCCCTCAGATGAAATCCTGATGAGGAAGAAGATGGAAACTATTGTGCTGTGCATTTAAGCAAAGCATGCACTTTCTAAAGCTTAAAATAAATAAAATAAAATGGCAAAGAAGGGTTAAGAATCCCACAGTGTTCTGCTTCTGTTTCAGAACCCATACGTTTTCTACATAAAGAACAGTAGAGCACTTATATTTCATGGTGGACCCAGTCTGCCTTTATAGCAATTTTGCAAGTAAACACAAATGGTAAGGCAATTTCTTGAACGAGTGAATATATATATTTAGTGGCATTAAATAGACTTAATTTTTTAATGCTAAAGATGTAGATCATATAGTTAAAACTACGTAATTGTTACACGTTGAACTTAGACTAAAATTAATTGATAACTCCATTCCTACATACCCATTGGTGTTCCAGTTGACATTTCCAAAATAAAGAAAGAGCAGACAAGAGGGAAATCCACATTCCCTAGAAACAATGTCATGAGAACATACCTGTATTTCTACTTTAGGCAAGAGACTCCCACTTGTGAAAATAAATTGTCATGTATATTTGATTATGAAATCTGAGAAATATGAGTCAGTTGTACCACAGCCTGAATTGTAATGAAAGCATGTGATGGGAAACAATATGAAAGTCATCATCTTTTTAATTATATTTTTTAACTTTTTCATTCTACTCCATTTCAAAATTTTTGTTGTGTTTGGCTACATTAGGCAATTGTATTCATTTATTGAATTTTGAATCACAAAATCTATGGTAAACTATCTAAAACTTCTACTAAATTTAGCTTCCAGGATGGATTTTAAATAATAATGATAATAGTTTTCACATTAAACTCTCTCCTTAATCCTACAATAGAAATTTCTAATCTTTAATTTCTAGTATTATTTTTACTTCACTACTATATTGCTTTATATAGATGTTGAATGTTTCAAAATTTTTCTTAGTTGTCGCAAGCAAAATTGTGACCGTTTTCAGAAAATTTCACCATACTTCTTAAAATCATTTATCCAAAATACAACCTTGCTAACAATAGTCATCAGAGAAGATTTGATTTATATTTATATGTCTTATATTGCTAGGTGTGCAATCAGAAACAATTTAAATTAACATTTATTATGGTGTAATTTCCTTGAGTCAAAGATACCAACAGAGAAATGAAGAGAGATAGGTCAGTGACTGACAATAGATGAGCAATTAAAATTTTTTCTTTCTAATAAAGATTCAGTTTATGCCTTGGCTTCATTAAGTTTGGCAGAACATTTCACAGTAGCAATAAGTGTCTGTAGTTTTAAATTTTCATGTTTATAACATAAGCAGGACATCCATCAGATTTGTTGCAAGTAATCCAAATTCAGCAAGTTCTTTATAAATTTAAAATGATACATGAGTGGTCCCGGATTCTTTCTGAGTGTGATTTCTGGCTGACCAAGGAAAACCCTGCTGGTGTCCTTCTCAGGGCTCAGAGAGAAGGCGTGACACCTGCTGTGATTTACCCCTGCGGAAAGTCGCTACAACCATCTGGATACTCACAGCCTCTCTTCCAGGACAGCTGCCTGGATCAGGTATTTTAACTATGATATATCAGAACTGTAAAGTTTGAAAATGGATGGAAAATATTTAAACTATCAATTCTTGCAGTCATGATTCTACCACATACAAAGACCCAGAAATCAGTTTTTGATGATACGAAATACTGTGAAGTGTCCAGGTGATGGTGTTGGTGTGTTTAGATTCTGTTCCATTTTCCAAAATTCTCCCCTTCTTCAATCAACTCTTGACTTCTGCTGTGGTAGTTTTAAAATACATCTAAAAATTCTTTGACAATATTTCCTTCAGGAGGTAGAATCTAATTCTCTTCCCCTTGAATTTGTTCTGCCCTTAGTGAGGAATAAAATAGGTAGAAGTGACGCTCCATGACTTCTAAAGCTGGTGTATAAAAGATATTTCACCTTTTGTGTGTGTCTCTCTTTCTCTCTTTCTCTCAGGATGCTTGCTGAAGACCAGCCACCATATTGTGGGGAAGCTCCAGCCATGTGGAGAGAGCAAACATAAGTGTTCTGGCCATAAACTCAAGCTAGAGTCCCAGTTGACAGCAAGGATCAACCAGATCCTTGTGGCTGAGGGAGACTTCAGAATGACTCTAGCCCCAGGCATTCTCTGACTACTGCATGAGAAGCATTGAGAAGAGACTTAGTACAAGATCCATCAAGATGAGCCCAATCAAATCCTAGAAACATGAAAGATAATAATAATAATAAATTACGTTGTCCTTTTATACCAGTATATTTGGGTTGGTTTGTTACACAGCTAGAGATAACTAGAATGACTGTGGTATACATTATTCTGCCTAGCCAATATTTTGCTGAAACCGGTTATTTATGTTAGATTTATTGACCAATCCAATGGATACCCTTCAGTCTGACATGGGCTCATGCCTTCCTTTGCCTTTTTTGACTTCTGTGACATTTTTCAACTGAGCATCTTTCTGTATCTCTAAGAATCACCTCATGGTCTACTCCTCTGGCTTCTATGCCCTCTACAATAGTGCTAGTGTTCTTCATATTTCTTTCTCTAATACTTTCTACAACTCACAAGGCACACGTGTCAAGAAGATTCACAGGGACCTCAGACTCACTATTGAAACTCTTTGTTTTTCACCAAGTATTCATGTACCGTCCTTCCATTTCTTTTAGGAATACCACCATGCAACCAGTAAAAAAAAAAAAAAAAAAAAACCAGAAAGCAGAAGATCATATTTGCTCTTTCATTGCACTCAGCATATCTAAATAAGCAAAATAGTCTTTCAGCGTCACCTACTGCAACACAGTTGAGACGTTATTCTAAAATTTAAAGTTTATTTCATTACTTTCTCACCTAGCCCTGTTATCTACAGGATGATGTCTAAATAGCCAAAATTACATTTAATAGTAACATTAAGTAACAATATTAAGTAACTATATATCCCTTGACGCTAAAGGCTTTAGTCCCTAGAGAAGCCCTATGAAATATATACTATTATAGTGGTTATAATATTAAATAACAATTAATTATTTACTAGTTCACAAAATATTGTTTTTATTCCACATCCTTGCTTTGTTATTGTTGCTAGGTACCATGGAGTTGGTTCCAACTCATCATGACCCTATCTATGTACAGTAGAACAAAACATTACCCAGTCCTGCACCATCATCATAATTATAGCTGTTTGAGCCCATTGTTGCAGCCACTGGGTTAATACATCTTATCTAGGGTCTCCCACATTTTTGAAGCCCCTCAACCTTACAAATCATGATGTCCTTCTCCAGGGACTGGTCCCTTTTCATAACGCATCCAACGTAAGTGAGACAAAGTCTCGCCATCCTCTCTTCCAAGGAGTGATGTGGCTGTACTTCTTACGAAACAGACTTGTTCCTTCTTCTGGCAGTCCGTGGTATATTCAATATTCTTTGTCAACACCATAATTCAAAGGCATCAATTCTTTTTTGGTCTTCCTTATTCATTGTCCAGCTTTCATGTACATATGAGGCAATTGAAAATATCATGGCTTGGGTCAGATGTACCTTAGTTAAGTGAGTCTTTGCTTTTCAGCACTTGAAATCTGTCTTTTGCAGCAGATTTGCCCAATGCAATACCTCGTTTGATTTCTTGACTGCTGTTTCCATTGGTGTTGATTGTGGATCCAAGCAAAATGAAAGCCTTGACAACGTCAATATTTTCTCCGTTTATCGTAATGTTGCATATTGATCCAGTTGTGAGGATTTTTGTTTTCTTTATGTTGAGGCATAATCCATAATGCAGACTGTAGTCTTTGATCTTCATCAGTAAGTGCTTCAAGTCCTCTTTAATTTCAGCAAGCAAGGTTGTTTCATCTGCATATCGCAGGTTGTTAGTCTTCTTCCAATGCTGATGCTGCATTGTTCTTCATATAGGCCAGTTTGCAGATTATTTGCTCAACATACAGATTGAATAAATATGATGAAAGGCTATAACCATGACACACACGTTTCTTGACTTTAAACCACGCAATATCTCCTTTTTCTGTTTGAACAACTGATGAGTACAATTAAGTGTTCTAAAATTCCAATTCTTCAGAACGTTAGCCATAATTTGTTATGATCCACAAAGTCGAAAGCCTTTGCATAGGTAATATAACACAGATAAACATATTTTTTGGTATTTTCTGCCTTCAGCCAAGATCAGTCTCACATCAGCAATGATATTCCTTGTTCCACATCCATTTCTGAATATGGCTTGAATTTCTGACAGTTTCACTTTAAACTGCTGCAACTATTTTTGAATCGTCTTAAGCAAAATTTCACTTGTGTGTGATATTAATGATATTGTTCAATAATTTCTGCATATTGTTGTATCGCCTTTCTTTGGAACAGGCACAAATACGGACCTGCTACAGTCATAGGTTAGATAGCTGTCTTTAAATTTCTTGGCATAGACAAGTGAGCCCTTCCAGCTTTGCATCTGTTTGTTGAAACATCTCAAATGGTCCTGCGGCATCCTCACAGTCCTTGTTATGCTTGAGTCCATTGTTACAGCCACTCATTGCAGCATCTCATTGAAGGTCTTCCTTTTTTTCACTGACGCTCTACTTTACCAAGCATGATATCCGTCTCCAGGGGCTGGTCCCTCCTGATAACATGCCCAACGTACGTGAGACGAAGTCTGGCCATCCTCACTTCTAATGAACATTCCGGCTGTACTTCTTCTAAGATAGATTTGTTCATTCTTCTGGCAGTTCATAGTATATTCAATATTCTTCACCATCACTATAATTCAAAGGTGTCAATTCCTTTTCTGGCTTTGTTATTCATTGACCAACTTTTGCATGCATATGAGGCTATTCAAATTACCATGGCTTGGATCAGGCGAATATTAATCCCCAAAGTGATATCTTTGGTTTTTAACACTTTAAAGGGGCCATTGCAGCAGATGTGCCCAGTGCAATATGTCATTTGACTTCTTGACTGCTGCTTCCATTGGTGTTGATTGTGGATCCAAGTAAAATGCAATCCTTGACAACTTCTAACTTTTCTCCACTTATCATATTGCTTATAGGTCCAATTGTGGGGATTTTTGTTTTCTTATGTTAAGGTGCAATCCATAATGAAGCTGTAGTCTTTGATCTTCATCAGTAAGTGCTTCAAGTCCTCTTCACTTTCAGCAAGTAAGGTCGTGTCATCTGCATATCGCAGGTTGTTAATGAATCTTCCTCCAATCCAGATGCCACATTCTTTTTCGTATAGTCCAGCTTCTCAGCCTATTTGCTTAGCATACAGATTGAATAAGTATGGTGAATGGATACAAGAGATGCCCACATTTCCTGACTTTAAAACATGCAGTATCCCCTTGTTCTGTTCCAATGACTGCCTCTTAGTCTATGTACAGGTTCCACAATAGCACAATTAAGTGTTCTGGAATTCCCATTCTTTGCAATGTTATCCATAATTTGTTATGTTCCAGACAGTCCAGTCGAATGCCTTTGCAGAGTCAATAAAACACATGTAAACATCTTTCTGGTATTCTCTGTTTTCACCAAAGATCTGTCTGACATCAGCAAGGATATCCCTTGCTCCACGTCTTCTTTTGAATCCAGCTTGAATTTCTGGCAGTTCCCTGACGATGTACTGCTGCAACCACTTTTGAATGATCTTCAGAAAAATTATACTTTCATGTGATATTAATGACATTGTTTGATAATTTCCACATTCTGTTGGATCACTTTTCTTTGGAATGGGTACAAATATGTATTTCTTACAGTCAGTTGATGTCTTAGTCATCTAGTGCTGCTCTAACAGAAATACCACAGGTGGATGGTTTTAGCAAAGAGATGTTTATTCTCTCACAGTCCAGTAGGCTACAAGTCCGAATTCAGGGCATTAGCTCCAGGAGAAGGCTTTCTCTCTCTTTTGGCTCTGGAGGAAGTTCCTTGTGATGCATCAGTCTTCCCTTGGTCTGGGAGCATCTCAGCACAGGAACGTCAGGTCCAAAGAATGTACTCTGCTCCCAGCACTGCTTTCTTGATGGTGTGAGGTTCCCAGTCCTCTGCTTGCTTCCCTTTCCTTTTATCTCTTGTAAGGTAAAAGCTGGTGCAGGCCACACCCTAGGGAAACTCCCTTTACATTGGATCAGAGATGTGACCTGGGTAAGGGTGGTGTTACAATCCCACCCTAATCCTCTTTAACATAAAATTACAATCACAAAATGGAGGCCAACCACTCAATTCTGGGAATCATGGCCCAGCCAAATGATACACACATTTTTGGGGGGACACAATTCAAACCATGACAGTTGGCCAGGTAGCTTTCTTCCAAATTTCTTGGCATAGACAAGTGAGGACTTCGAGCACTGAATCCTTTTGTTGAAACATCTCACTTGGTATTCTGTCAATTCCTGGAGACTTATTTTTTGTCTGTGCTTTCAGTGAAGCTTGGCCTTCATCCTTCAGTACCATAGATTGTTGATCATATGCTGCCTCCTGAAGTGATTGAACGTTGACCAATTCTTTTTGGTACAGTGACTCTGTGTATTCCTTTCATCTTTTCTTGATCTTTCCTGTCTCATTCAATATTTTCCTTGTATAATCCATCAATATTGCAAATGGAGGCTTTAATTTTTTTTTTTTTTTTTCAGTTCTTTCAGCTTGAGAAATGCCAAGCTTGTTCTTCCCTTTTGGTTTTCTAACTCCAGGTCTTTGCCCATGTCATTATAATACTTTACTTTGTCTTCTAGAGCCACCCTTTGAAATCTTCTGTTCAGCTCTTTTACTTCATCATTTCTTCAATTGGCTTTAGCTACTCTACGTTCAAGAGCAAGTTTCAGAGTGTCTTCTGACATCCATTTTGGTCTTTTCTTTCTTTCCCGTATTTTTAATGACCTTTTTGCTTTCTTCATGTAGGATGTCCTTGATATCATCCCACAACTCATCTGGTGTTCATTCATTAGTGTTCATTGTGGCAAATCTATTCTTGAGATGGTCTCTAAATTCAGTTGTGATACACTCAGGGTCATATTTTGGGTCTTGTGGACTTGTTTTAATTTTCTTCAGCTTCAACTTAACTTGCATATGAGAAATTGATGGTCTGTTCTGCATTCAGCCCCTGACCTTGTTCTGACTGATGATATTGAGCTTCTCCATCATCTTTTTCCGCAGATGTAGTCTATCTGATTCCTGTGTATTCCATCTGGTGAGATCAATATGCATAGTCACCGTTCATGTTGTTGAAAAAAGGTATTTGCAATCAAGAAGTCGTTAGTCTTACAAAATTATATCATGTGATCTCTGGAGTCATATCTATCTTCAAAGCCATATTTTCCAATTACTGATTCTTCTTGGAGCCCTGGTGGTGCAGTGATTAAGAGCTCAGCTACTAACCAAAAGGTCAGTGTTTTGAATCCATCATCTGCTCCTTGGAAACCCTGTGGGGCAGTTCTACTTTCTCTTACAGAGTTGCTATGGGCCGGCATTGACTAGACGGCACCATGTTTGGTTTTCCTTTTTTGGATCCTTCTTCTTTGTTTCCAGCTTTCACATTCCAATCACCAGTAATTATCAATGCATCTTGATAGCATGTTTGATCGATTTCAGACTGCAGAAATTGGTAAAAATCTTCAATTTCTTCATCTTTGGCATTAGTGGTTGGTGCATAAATTTGAATAAAAATCATATTAACTAGTTTTCCTTGTAGGTGTATGGATATTATCCTATCACTGACAGCTTTGTACTTCAGCATGGATCTTGAAATGTTCTTTTTTATGATGATGCGACACCATTTCTCTTTAGTTTGTCATTCCTGGCATAGTAGATCATATATATGATTGTATGATTCAGAATGACCAGTAACAGTCCATTTCAGCTCACTAATGCCTAGGATATCAATATTTATGCATTTAATTTCATTTTTGACAACTTCCAATTTTCCTAGATTCATACTTCATACATTCCATGTTCTGATTATTAATGGATGTTTGCAGCTGTTTCTTCTCATTTTGAGTTGTGCCACTTCAGCAAATGAAGATCTTGAAAGCTATACTTCATTCACATCATTAACGTTGACTCTACTTTCAGAAGGCAGCTCTTCCCTAGTAGTATTTTGAGTGCTCATCTTACAGCATTATATCAGACCATATTTGACTGCTATTCATAAGGTTTTCCCTGGCCATTTCTTTTTCCCCCCAGAGGTAGATAACCAGGTCCTTCTTCCTAGTCTGTCTTAGTCTGGAAGCTCTGCTGAAACCTGTCCACCATGGGTGACCCTGCTGGTATTTGAAGTACTGGTGGCATAGCTTCTAGCATCACGGCAACATTCAGGCCACCACAGTATGATAAACTAACAGATGCATGGTGATATACATCCCTAGTACCTAGTGTCATGCATGGCATGTAATACATAGCTGATGAATGAACAAAGAAGAAATGAATGAATGAATGAATATGCCAGCATACAACTAGAGTTTAGAGATGCAAAAAGCAGGGAAAATTAAGATGTATAGGTTATGAACTTATTGATGAAAAATAAACAAGTGAAGATATTATGAATAGATCAATGATTACAGTGTGGTCCTATGATAAGAGTTATTTGCAGAGTGCTATCAGCACAACAAGGAGCCCTGGTGGTGCATTGGTTAAAGTGATCAATTGCTAACTGAAAGGTCGGCAGTTCAAAACTGTCAGTTGCTCCTCGGGAGAAAGATGTGGCAATCTGCTTCCATAGAGATTTACAGCCTTAGAAACCCTATGGGGTCACTATGAGTTGGAATCCACTCGGTGGCAATAGATTGGATCAGCACAACAGAAAAATATTAAAACTATGTTCACTATTGTCTTTGAGGAAACACTGGTGGCATAGTTGTTAAGAACTATGGCTGTTAACCAAAAGGTCAGAAGTTTGAATCCACCAGGCATTCCTTGGAAACTCTACAGGGCAGTTCTACTCCGTCTTACAGGGTCACTGTGAGTTGGAACCCACTCGACAGCAATGGGTTTTTTTTCAATTTATTGTCTTTGAAATATTTAAATTAAACTTCTTATTCCTGTTTATGAAATGCTAGGTAACTATTAAAATTTTTCTTCCATTTTCTCATATCTCTCAGCAGCCTTGTCCATCATCCCCAACCCCATCCCCTTAAATTCATCATGACTTCCCTTCCCTCGCTATGCACCATGGGAATTATGCCCCATGACTTCAGTCGGTCTCTGAAGGCACAATGTCCTAATCACTCTGTCTTACTCACCTTGCAACCTATCGAATAGGTATCAACCCAACTTTTCACTTTCTTTGCCACCAGATCAAGTGTCACTTAATTGCTGGGATAGCAGAGACAATAGCAGTCATCAAGTATTCCAGTTGCGCCTCTAGAACCCTTGGCCTCTTTGCATTAGGTACGGGCCATGTGATTATTCCTAGCTATAAATATAAATAGCGTAATATGTTTCCTTCTTGAGTATGACGAAGAAGTATGTTTTTGTTTTGTGTTTTTTTTTTTTGGTCACGGCAACTAAGAGGTGGGAGTGGGGCACACATTTCATATGGTGACATTTCAATCAGTTTAGGTTCCTGAGAGCATCCTAAAGAAAATGTAGTCAAAATAAAAAAAATCTGAAGTCTTCCTTCCTGCTGGTATTATCTTGCCACACCCTTCTTATTCCCTTTGAGACAATAACCTTATGTATTTGCTGGAAAGATGCTAGATGCTTAAAGCTGTTGAGGCAATTGATTTTTATTCATCTTGTACAAACTTTTCTTCTCTTATATTTTATTTCTTTTTATTTATTTATTTATTATTTTATTGTACTTCAGGTGAAGGCTTACAGAACAAACAGTTCCTCATGAAACAGAAGTACACATGTTGTTTTAT
>NW_004444177.1:1802279-1816067 GCF_000243295.1 Trichechus manatus latirostris
TGAGCTAAAATGGTGTCTGGGGGCCATACTCTCAGGGTTTTATTTCTATTTTTAAGTTTAAATCGAAGATAAATTACATGTTAGAGAGGTTTTCCATCTTTTGGTGCATCTAAGTCAAGGCTAAAAAAATTGAAGAATTGGAATGTCTTTCCATTGCCAGGAATGAAATTCATTAACACTTAAAATCCACTAATTCTATTGATTTGCTGCTGGAGAAATTCTTTAAATTGTTTCTACTTCTACCTCTGGCATATACGCAAATGGGAAGCAAACCAAATCAGGAAGAGAAAATGTGATATTCATTATGTTGAGGATGGAAGAGTGGGCAGTGTTTCCTTTTTAATTTCTCTTCTTTTTTCTTTTTTGCTAACACACTGTTCTAAATTCTTCCTCACTCCATTTTGTGCAGAACACATGATCAGCAGTAAAGAGAGTATGCATTTGTTCTCAGCTACATACCTGCTAAGAGAATCCAGACAAGTTTCAGCAGTGCTTTTAATTTCTGTGGAACTAACTATTTAGCTCCATTAAGACTGATGACAAAGGAACTATTTTTGGTACCTCTAAGAAAGAAACATACTGGAGCCTGTTATTTTCAGTAATCCTGCTGTGTGAGAAGAAAAGCACCAACGAAGCCATTTTTTATCAAATAACACTAAATTCTCTCACCTCTATAGGGCTCTTCTTTAGTCTATGCACTTGACCAAAAGTGCAACACATCAAACATGAACAATGCCTGCTTGCTGTCTCTTCCCAAAAAAGGAATCAACAGTACAACATTCCTTTTGTAACTCCTTTTGTAATTCCCCAGATTACAAAAAAGAGAGAGAAAGAATGTCCTTAAGAGTTTAACAAGGATATTATTTTAGTATTTCATCATGGGAGGTAATTTGAGGACACCATCCTCTTTAAGGCATCTAATAACAACAACAACAACAATATCTTCTCAATCTCTGCTCCCTCAAATACAGAAACTTCTTTGTTTATTCAAATTAAGGTTTCACTAACTTCATGCAAGCTGGGGAAATGCCCCTATGATGTTGGAGTATTAAGAAGACTTTTCAAGGGACCATCCCTGTGTATCTATAACTCAACAGTGTTCATTTAATAACAGTGGGCACTGCCTGTGTCAGCCATTAAAGACGAATGTGCAAGAAAGAATGCACAGGCGTAATAATCTGGCAAGAAAAAATAATATAATGTTAAGGGGGCCCAATCAGTCAATGAGAACAGGGTGAAAAGCAAAAAAACCAAGCCTATTGCCACGGAGTCAATTCTGACTCGTAGCAACCCTATAGGCCAAAGTAGAACTGCTCCATAGGATTTCTAAGGCTGTAAACTTTTACAGAAGCAGACTGCATTAACTTTCTCCTGTGGATCAGCTGGTGGTCTCGACCTGCTGACCTTTCATTTAGCAGCCGCACACTTAACTATTGCGCCACAGTGGTGAACACCAATTATATCCCAGCCCTATTCCACAGGATGAATGTAAGAGGCACAATGGAGATATAATTAAGATAATTTGGAGAAGAATGCGTCTCAATTAGGAGAACAGAAGTTCAAATAACTGCAAGATTTTAAATTTGGGTGACTAATAGAATGTGACACTCTTAAAGAGAAAACGATTAACAAAACATACTTTAAAAGATAGGGTAGCTCAAGAAAATTGGGATATGTTAGATTAGGGAAGAGCAAATTGTGTGATAGGGAATAATAACAGTATTTAAAATATTTTTATAGTGTAACAGAAAATAAAATAAAACTTAGTAGACTTATTCTGTGTTTTTACAGAAGACAAATTTGAGAAGAATGGGAAAATTAAAGAATATGGATAAAAAAACTAAAAACTGATTTATTCTAGTAAAATAATAAATTAGGAACTGTGGGTAAGTAGTGAACACTTGTGTTCAAGCTGATTCTAGTGGTGTCTTAAGGATCTGAGGAGAATTCTTGCTTAGGGTGGGAAGCATATATCATCCTTAACTACTTCTTGTACCTCCTTCCTCTTGATCAACTACCATATCCAATATATGACTAACCAACCAGTTGCCATTGAGTACTTTCTAATTCATGGCAACCCCATGTGTATGTCCGGTTAATTCTATACGTTTATGTACTGAACTAATATTTATTATGTGCTGCACACCAAGTTAGGTACCTGGGTTATATTGGTGAAAAAGATAGAGATGTTCCCTGTTCTTATCAGAATTGCATTCTGGTGGAACAGTGGGATAGTAAATAGACACAACAGTATATAACATTATTGCAGATAATGGTAAGTGCTGTGAAGACAAAAAATTCAAGCCATTAATTTAGATGGATGATGGTGGCTATTTTAGATAAAGTTTTCAGAGATGGCATCTCTGAGAATGTGTTATTTGAGCAGAGGCCTGGATCTCAAAGAAGAGGTTACAGGTAGAAGGATCACCCAGAAATAAAGTTTGAAATTAGTTTGGCTTGTTTGAGGAACAAAGAGAATGTCAGTGTAGGTGGCAGAATAAGTAGTGGGGAGAGGTGTACAGATGAGATTGGAGAGACATAAAAAGGATCCAGCCATGTGGGGCCAGGTAGATCATCAGAGAAAGCTATTATTCCAACTGTGTTTGAAAGCCACTGTAGGACTTCAAGTAGAGAGAGGGAGGGGGAGGTTATGATCCTGATCACTCTGCTTTCTGTATGGTCAGTAGACTGGGGGCTTTGAGGATAGGCACAAAAGTGAAAAAAGGGAGACTGATAAGAATGCTTTTTTAATGATCTAGACAAAAATATATGGTGGCTTTGATGTGAGCTGTTGGAAGCTGAATAAGAATAAATATGGGCAGTAGAGCCAACAGGAATGTTAAATTGATTGTATGTGAATGAAGAGTGTGGCCAGGAGAAAGGTGATAAAGGTAAAAACAGATTTCAGAGATATTTCAGGTGTTTGCCTCGAGCAACTGAGGAATACTGAGAGAGATGAGGAAGAATGGAGGAAGAGTAGATTGTACCTATGGCAGGGATAGTGCAGAAATAGCTCTCTTGGTTGTGTTAAGTTTAAGATGCATATTTGATATCCAAGTGGAGACATAATGTATCTATATGTATATGTCTATATCTATATATGTATCTGTATCTCTATATCTATATCATCTATCTATATACATATGCACATATTTCCTATATCTGATAGTTAAGAAATTGAGGCTCCAAATATATATATGCTATCTTCATTATACATGGCTCTCCAGAGAAACAGGATCAACAACACATACACACACATATAGATAGATAGATAGACAGACAGACAGAGATAGAGATGGAAATATACATACATATTTTTGTTGTTAGGCGCCATTGACTTGGTTCCAACTCATACCCACCTCATGTACAACAGAAGGAAACGCTGCCCTGTCCTGTGCCATCCTCATGATCGTTGTTATGCTTGAACCCATTGTTGCAGCCACTGTGTCAATCCATCTATCTCGTTGAGGGTCTTCCTGTTTTTCATGGACCCTCTACTTTACCAAGCATGATGTCCGTCTCCAGGGGCTGATCCCTCCCGACAACATGGCCAAAGCATATGAGAGGAAGTTTTACCATCCTAGCTTCTAAGGAGCATTCTGGCTGTACTTTTTCCAAGACAGATTTGTTCGTACTTCTGGCAGTCCGTGGTATATTCAATATTCTTCGCCAATACCATAATTCAAAGGCGTCAATTCTTCTTCGGTCTTCTTTATTCGTTTTTCAGCTTTCGCATACATATAAAGCAGTTAAGAACACCATGGCTTGGGTAAGATGCACTTTAGTCTTGAAAGTGACATATTTGTTTTTCAAAACTTTAAAGAGCTCTTTTGCAGCAGATTTGATCAGTGCAACACATGCCATTTGATTTCCTTACCACTGCTTCAATGGGCATTAATTGCGGATCCAAATAAAATGAAATCCTTGACGACTTCTATCTTTTGTCCGTTTATCATGATGTTGCTTACTGTTCTGGTTGTGAAGATTTTTGTTTCCTTTATGTTGAGGTGCAATTCATACTGAAGGCTGTAGTCTTTGATTTTCATCAGTAAGTGCTTCAAGTCCTCTTCACTTTCAGCAAGCAAGGTTGTGTCATCTGCATATTGCAGGTTGTTAACGAGTCTTCCTCTAATCCTAATGCTGTGTTCTTCTTCAGATAGTCCAGCTCCTTGGATTATTTGTTCAGCATACAGATGGAATAAGTATAGTGAAAGGATAAAACGTGAAGCACACCTTTCCTGACTTTAAACCACGCAGTAAACCCTTGTTCTGTTCCAATGACTGCCTCTTGATCTATGTACAGGTTCCTCATGAGCACAATTTAGTGTTCTAGAATTTCCATTCTTCTCAATGTTATCCATAATTTGTTATGATCCACACAGTGGAATATCTTTGCATAGTCAATAAAACACAGTTAAACATCTTTCTGGTATTCTCTTCTTTGCCAAAGATCCATCTGACATCAGCAATGATATCCCTTGTTCCATGTTTTCTTCTGAATCCTGCTTGAACTTCCCCCAGTTACCTGTTGATGTAGTGCTGCAACCATTTTTGAATGATCTTCAGCAAAATTTTACTTGTGTGTGATATTAATGATATTGTTTGATAATTTTCACATTCTGTTGGATTGCCTTTCTTTGGAATGGGCATAAATATGGATCTCTTCCAGTCAGTTGGCCAGGTAGCTGTCTTCCAAATTTCTTTTCTTTTTTTTATCTTGTTTTCTTCATTCTCCCTTGCTCCTGAAGGGGTAAGACCAGTGGAGTATCTTAGATGGCTCCTCACAGGCTTTTAAGACCCCAGACACTACTCACCAAGGTAGACTGTAGAACATTTTCTTTATAAACTGTGTTATGCCAAATGAGCTAGATGTTCCCCAAGACCATGGTCCCCATAACCCTCTGCCCAACAATTCAGTCCCTCAGGGGGTTTGGATGTGTCTATCGAGCTTCCATGATGTCTTCCAAATTTCTTGATGTAGATAAGTGAACACCTCCAGGGCTGCATCCAATTGTTGAAACATCTCAATTAGTGTTGCTTCAATTCCTGGAGACTTGTTTTTTGACAATGCCTTCAGTACAGCTTGGACTTCTTCCCTCAGTACCATTGGTTCTTGATCATATGTTACCTCCTGAAATGGTTGAATGTTCACCAATTCTTTTTGTTACAGTGACCATATATTCCTTCCATCTTCTCTTGATGCTTCCTGGGTCTTTCAATATTTTCCCAGTAGAATCCTTCAATATTGCAACTCAAGGCTTGAATTTTTTTTCTTCAATTCTTTCAGCTTGAGAAACGCCAAGCGTGTTCTTCCCTTTTGGTTTTCTAACTCCAGGTCTTTACACATTTCATTACAATATTTATTTTGTCTTCTTGAGCTGCCCTTTGAAATCTGCTCTACAGCTCTTACTGCATCATTTCTTCCTTTCCCTTTAGCTACTGTACATTCAAGAGCAAGTTTCAGAGTGTCTTTTGACATCCATTTTGGTCTTTTCTTTCTTTACTGTCTTTTTAATGACCTTTTGCTTTCTTTGTGTATGAAGTCCTTGATGTCATTCCACAGCTAGTCTGGTCTTGGGTCGTTAGTGTTCAGTGAGTCAAATCTATTCATGAGATGGTCTCTAAATTCAGGCAAGATATACTCAAGGTCATATTTTGGCTCTCATGGACTTGATCTAATTTTCTTCAGCTTCAACTTGAACTTGCATGTCAGTAATTGATGATCTGTTCTGCAGTCAGCCCATGGCCTTTTTCTGACTGATGATGTTGAGCTTTTCTATCATCTGTTTCCACACATGTAGTTGATTTGATTCCTGTGTATTCCTCTGGTGTGGTCCGCATGCATAGTCACCCTTTATGTTTGCTGAAAAAAGGTAGGTTGCAACAAAGAATTCATTCATCTTGCAAAATTCTATCATGCGATCTCCAGCATCGTTTCTATCACCAAGGCCATATTTTCCAACTACTGATCCTTCTTTGTTTCCAACTTTTGCATTCCAATCTTCAGTAATTATCAATGCATCTTGACTGCTTGTTTGATTAATTTAAGACTGCAGAAGTTGGTAAATCTTCAATTAATTTTGAATAATAGTTGTATTAACTGATTTTCCTTGTAAGCATCTGGATATTATCTTATCACTGACAGCGTTGTGCTTCAGGATAGATCTTGAAATGGTCTTTTTGACAATGAATGTGATGCCATTCCTCTTCAATTTGTCATTCCTGGTATAGTAGACCATATGACTATCTGATTCGAAATGGCCAATTCCAGACCATTTCAGTTCACTAATGTCTAGGCTATCAATCTTTATGCTTTTCGCTTTTGACGACTTCCAATTTTCCTAGATTCTTACTTCATACATTCCATGTTCCAATTATTAATGGATGTTTGCAGCTGTTTCTTCTTATTTTGAGTTGTGCCACCTCAGTAAATGAAAGTCCCAAAAGCTCGACTCCATCTGCATTATTAAGGTTGACTCTACTTTGAGGAGGCAGCTCTTCCTCAGTCGTATTTTTAGTGCCTTCAAGCCTGAGGGGCTCATCTTCCGACACTATATCAGACAAATTCTGCTGCTATTCATAAGGTTTTCACTGGCTAATTTTTTCAGAAGTAGACTACCACATCCTTCTCCTTAGTCTGTCTTAGTCTGCAAGCTCTGCTGAAACTTGTCCACCATGGGTGGATGTGCTGGTATTGGAAATACCAGTGGCATAGCTTCCAGCATCACAGCAACATGCAAGCCAGCACAGTATGACAAACTGACAGACACGTGGGGACATATGTATACCTGTGTATGTATATGAGAGAGGGATCGAGAAACTGATTTATTTTCAGGAATTGGCTATTGCAGGGGAAGACAAGTCCAAAATTGGTAGTTCAGATGGCAGGCTAGAAACTCCAGGAGTCTTGAGTCTGAAATCCATAGGTCAGGCAAGCTGGAAACTCTGGACAGTATTTTTATGTTACAGTCTCAAGACAGCATCCTTCTCACCACCCTGGGAAACCTCAGTTTTTCCTCTTATGGCCTTCAACTGATTTAATGTTGTTATTGGCAGTTGCTGTCTAGCTGATTCCAATTCATTGTGACCCCAAGTGTGTAAAATAGGACTGTTTCATAGTGTTTTCAATGCTGTGACCTTTGGAGTGTGCTACGAATGGGAAGGATGAGAGTCAACGGCTTTTTCAAGGAGTTTGCTGCACGGAGAGCAGAGTCATGGGAAAGTAGATGAAGGAAAACATGTGACCAACAAAAGTGCTTATTTTGTTTTGAATTTTAAATAAGATCCTGTCAGTAGGCAATTGTGAGGGATAAATTCATGATGCAGGTAATAAAAACGAAAAAATCATTGGAGTAACATCCTTGAGTTGGCAAAAGGTTATGGCAAAGGATATGGAGATCAGTAGCTATACAGTGGGTGGATAAGGCAGTTTTCATGATTGCTTTAATTCTTAGTCATGTAAAGAGGAAGTTCTTTAAGAATAAGAAAGGGAAAAGATATAAAAAGTTTATGGAGAAAAGGGAAACAGATTTACTAAAGAAATATAGTGGAACTACTTGACAGTACTAAATCTTTATTTGATATTTGTGGTCTGAAATAAAGGTGAAACAATTCATTATGATTTTTTTTTGTTGTTGTTTTGTTTGTTTTCTTCTTTTGTTACAGTATAGAGATAAGGAGCCATGGTGGTACAGTAGTTAAGAGCTTGACTGGTAGCCAAAAGGTCAGCAGTTGGAATCCACCAGATGCTCCTTGAAAACCCTATGGGGCAGTTCTACTCTGTCCTATAGGTAGCTATGAATCAGAATCGACTAAACGGCAACTTTTTTTTTTTTAATACGAGTAAAGTTGGTTGAGGAATGAAGTTAGTTGAGTTGAAGTTTTACCAGGCCCCTACACAGACAAGACTGAAATAAGAAAATTGAAGATGTTTTCAAGGAAGTAATTATATTGATGATAATAAATCTAAGTTGGGTGGGGAGGAAATGAGGATTCAAAATAGAATACAGATATGGAAAAATAGTGGCATTTTGGCAGGCATAATTCTAAGATTGCCCTCTGAATCTTTTCCATCTGGAGTTAGTCCCATGATACCATTCCCTTTCATGGCTAAAGTCATTTTTCAGTTGAAATTAAGGTTACTAATGAGTTGATTTTAAGATAAGTAGGAAATTATCTAGGTAGGTTTAGTCTAATCACATGAACTCTGTTAAAGCAAAGAGTTTTCTCTGGCTAGTTGTAGAAGTGGATTTTCTAAAGATTCCAAGCATAGAAGGATTTGATGCAATATGGTTAATTTTAAAATGAGGGGAAATGCGTGGTGAGGAATGCAGGCAGCCTCCCAGATCTGAGGGTGGGTCCCAGCTGACAGCTAGTACGGAAAAGGGAACTACAGTTCTACAACCACAAGAAACTGAATGTTGCCATGAGCTTTGAATTCTGAATAAGCTTGGAAATGGATTTTTTCCCAGAGTCTCCAGATAGGAACCCAGCCCAGATGACACCCTGAGTTCAGTCTCGTGAGACCCTAAACAGAGAATCCAGTTGACCTTGCTTGGATTTATGATCTACAGAACTATAAGCTCATAAATGGATGGTGTTTAAAGCTACTAAGTCTGATACTTTGTTAGGCAGACAGAGAAAACTAATACAAGGGTCAACGGAATGTAGATTTCATGGGAGTAGAAGAATTACTGGAAATATGTGGAGGAGGTATTCAGAGAATCAAATGTTTGAAATTAGAATTTTGGAGGTGATATGGTCTAGTCATAAAACAGACCTAAGTTATGAGCCTAAAATAGTGATACTAAGGTAAATTTGTAGGAAAAGATCATTTAGAAGATAGGAGGTAAAAAAAGAACACTGTTGTCATTGTTATTAGGTGCTGTTGAGTAGATTCTGACTCACAGTGACCCTATATGATAGAGTAGAACTGCCGCATAGGGTTAACTAAGTTGTAATCTTTATGGGAACAGATAGACAGTTCTTTTCTACCACAAAGCAGCTGGTGTGTTTGAACTGCCGATCTTTCAGTTAGCAGTACCCTGTTGTGCCACCGGGCTCCTTAAAAAGAACCTTACATACAACAACAAAAAAGAAAAGAGAAAGAGAGGGATAGGATGTAGTCTGAGATGTAGGATCTATTTCTCCTACAATACTCCCAGTTGTCACCTCCCTACCCCACCTAGTTACACCTGATTTTTCTTGTTCCTACTGGATGTTATGTCCCCTATGAAGGCTTCAATGTCTTCCCCTGCCACCTCCCAAGATGTGCTTCCAGCATAACTTACCAACTATAAGTATCTGCCTTAACAAACATCTTGAAAGAGGAACTGTATATTGTATCCCACTGGTATACAATGCTTAACTAGTTTTTTTTTTTTTCTGTAATTGCTTCTCCTTTCTAATTTTAAGCCAACATGTTAAGATTGCAACATATCAATAAATGTTCGAAATACCTAATGATTTATGTATGTGAATTTATTTTTTCCTTACTTAAATTTAACTTATTTGTATTAGCTAAATCATTTACCTTACATGTCAATTTTGTCAAAGCCCATTGTGGCTCTATTACAAACTAAGTCACACTTTCTGTGTTTATACTCTGTTATCTTAACTAGCACATCCTTGGTATCATATAAGCACTTCCATTACCCTAATTTGGAGATAACCTGGCCTGGAGAGCTCAGCTCATTTAGCACTTTAGTAAAATCAAACAGATTACATGTGGCTTGACAAAAAAATGAAAGCAGATCTTGAATATTTGTGTTTCAAATCACATCAATCATATATTTTTGTGGCTTTATATTAAAAAAAAATTAGGGCAAATTTGATCACAGAAATGAAAACTATAATCCAAGCAAAGCACATAAACTATAGATAAATTTGAGTTCACTATATTACCATTACCACTTTCATAACCATTTGAGAAAAATTGGTGGTAATGTCTAGAAATAGACAACACAAAAAATGTAAGTGAATTCATTTTTATCTTGTGGTGAATTTATAATCCAAAGTTAGTATCTATAATTTTCTGTGCTGGTAGTACCTTACCTTGATCTCAACAAGGTTATTGTCAGTGAAATGATAAGAGAGTATAAAATAGAATTTCCCAGCGAGACAAAGAAATTCCATTGAATGACTCTGAAAGGTGACATCTACTCTGAAGTTTATTATAAATATATATACCTGTTGGATTTGGTCTCACTTTTTGTAAGCCCTGCTTTTCACAGGGTCATGTACCTGAAGCCCCTATGCATTAGGTACCAGCATAGAGGTTCAAATATATTAGAAGCTCAGAACCTACCACAGTGATATGCTTACAACAGGAACTTAATGAATAGATACAGATACACATATTCTTCTATGTTTCTATAGACACATTCTTTTTGTCTCTTTTTTATCTTGACTGAGTGACTTCAGCCCTTTAAATATATATACTCTGATTTACCCAAGAAAAAACTGTGCTTGGCCTTTCCATTATTCTGTTCTTAGTATTCATAATTATGTGCATTGTTTTTTAGCAAAATAATCCAATTTTAACAAAATATGAAATTACACCCACACACTCACCCCTTCCATACACAGACACAAAAAAACTTTTTTTAACCTTTGTGACTACCTTATTAAAATATTACAGTCATTTTTACACGTCAAAAATTATGGACTTCTTGTTGTTCGTAGTGGTGCCCCTGAGTCAGTTCCCACACATGGCAACACTGTGTAAAACAGAACAAAATACTGCCTGGTCCTGTGCCATTCTCACAATCGTTGCTATGTTTGAGTCCTTTGCTATAGCCACTGAGTCAGTCCATCACCTTGAGGGTCTTCCTCTTTTTCACTGACCCTCTATTTTACCAAGCATGTTGTCTTTCTCCAGGGACTGGTCCCTCCTGATAACATGTCTAAAGTAGATAAGACAAAGTTTAGCCATCCTTACTTCTAAAGAGCATTCTGGCTATACATCTTCCAAGATAGATTTGTTCTTTCTTCTGGCAGTCCATGGTATATTCAATATTCTTCCTCAACACCATAATTCAAAGACATAAATTCTTCTTCAGTCTTCATCATTCATTGTCAGCTAATGCATGCACATGAGGTAATTCAAAATACCATGGCTTGGGGCAGATGCACTTTAGTCCTCAAAGTGACATCTTTGCTTTTCAACACTTGTCTTTTGCAACAGATTTACCCAATGCAATATATCATTTGATTTCTTGACTGCTGCTTCCATGGGTGTTGAATTGTAGATCCAAGTAGAATGAAATCCTTGACAACTTCAATATTTTCTCCATTTATCATGATGTTGCTTATTGTTCCAGTTGTGAAGTTTTTGTTTTCCTTTTATTGAGTTGTAATCCATACTGAAGTCTGGGGTCTTTGATCTCTGTCAGTAAGTGCTTCAAGTCCTTAGTTTTCAGTAAGCAAGGCTGTGTTATCTGCATATCACAAGTTGTTAATGAGTCTTCCCCCAATCCTGATGCTGCATTCTTATTCATATAGTCCAGCTTCTTGGCCTATTTGCTCTGCATACGGTTTGAATAAGTATGGTGAAAGGATACAACCCTGACGCACATCTTTCCTAATTTGAAATCACGCAGTATACCTTAGTTCTGTTCAAACAACTGATGAGCACAATTAAATGTTCTGGAATTCCCATTCTTTGCAATGTAATCCATAATTTGTTGTGATCCATGCAGTTGAACACTTTGCATAGTCAATAAAATACAGAGAAACATCTTTCTGGCAATCTGTGTTTTCAGGCAAGGTCCAGCTCGCATCAGCAATGATATTCCTTTTTCCACGTCCTCTTCTGAATTCAGCTTGAATGTCTGGCAGTTTCCTGTCAATGTACTGCTGCAACCATTTTTTTAAATTATCTTTAGCAAAATTTCACTTGCGAGTGATTTTAATGATATTGTTCATTAACTTCCTCATTCTGTTGGATCACCTTTCTTTGGAATGGGCACAAATATGGGATTCGGTTGGCTAGGTAGCTCTCTTCCAGCATTTCATCCGTTTGTTGAAACATTTCAACTGGTATTCTGTCAATTCCTGGAGCCTTGTCTTTCACCGTTCCCTTCAATGCAGCTTGGACTCCTTTCTTCAATATCATCAGTTCTTAATCCTATGCTACCTCCTGAAATGGTCAGATGTCAACCAGATCTTTTTGGTATGGTAATTCTGTGTATTCCTTCCATCTTCTCTTGGAGCTTCCTGCATCGTTCGATTTTTTACCCATAGAATCTTTCAATATTGCTACTCATGCAAGGGTTGAATTTTTTCTTCTGTTCTTTCAGCTTGAAAAATGCCAGGTGTCTTCTTCCTTTTTGGTTTTCTAATGCCAGGTCTTTGCACATTTCGTTATACTACTTTACTTTGTCTTCCCAAGCCCCCGTTTGAAATCTTTTTTCACCTCTTTTACTTCATCGTGTCTTCAATTCTCTTTAGCTACTCTATGTTCAAGAGCAAGTTTCAGAGTCTCTTCTAAATTTCATTTTGATCTTTTCTTTCTTTCCTCTCTTTTTAATGACCTTTTGTTTTCTTAATATATGATGTCCTTGATATCATCCCACAAGTCATCAGTTGTTCGGTCATTCGTGTTCAATGCGTCAAGGCTATTCTTGAGACTGTCTCTAAATTCAGGTGGGATATACTCAAGGTTGTACTTTGACTCTCGTGGACTTGTTTTAATTTTCTTCATCTTCATCTTGAACTTGCATATGAATAACTTATGATCTTTTCCGCAGTCGCCCCTGGCCTTGTTATAACTGATGATATTGAACTTCTCCATTGTCTCTTTCCACACATGAAGCTGATTTGATTCCTGCATATACCATCCAGCAAGGTACACATGTATATTCACTGTTTATGTTGCTGAAAACAAGTATTTGCAATGAATAAGTATGTGGTCTTGCAAAATTCTATCACATGATCTCTGGCATCGTTTCTGTATTTTCCAAATACAGGTCCTTCTCCTTTGTTTCAAATTTTCATATTCCAATCACTAGTAATTACCAATGCATCTTGATCACGTTTGATCAATTTCTGACTGCAGAAATCGGTAAAAACTTGAATTTCTTCATCTTTGGCAATAGTGGTTGGTGCATAAATTTGAATAATAGTCCTAATAACTGGTCTTCCTGTTAGACGTATGGGTATTATCCTATCACTGACAATTTTTACTTTAGGATAGATCTTGAAATGTTCTTTTTTGATGATGAGGTCTACACCATTCCTCTGCATTTTTTCATTCTCGGCATAGTAGACCATGTGATTGTCCAATTCACAATAACCAGTACGAGTCCATTTCTGCTCACTAATGCCTAAGATATCAATCTTTATGTGTTACACTTCATTTATTAAGACTTCCAATTTTCCTAGAATCATGCTTTGTACATTCTACGTTCCAATTATTAATGGATGTTTGCAGCTGTTTCTTCTCATTTTGAGTTTGCCACATCAGCAAATGAAGGTCCTGAAAACTTACTCCATCCACGTCATTAAAGTTGACTCTACTTTGAGGAGGTAGCTCTTCCCCTGTCATATTTTGAGTGCCTTCCAACCTTAGGGGCACATCTTCCAGCACTATTTCAGACAATATTCCGCTGCTATTTAAAAGATTTTCACTGGACACTTTTTTTTTTTATAAGTAGATCTCCAGGTCCTTCTTCCTAGTCTGTCTTAGTTTGGAATCTCTGCTGAAACCTGTCCACCATGGGTGACCCAGCTGGTATTTGAAATACTGGTGGCATAGCTTCCAACATCACAGCAACATGCAAGCCACCA
>NW_004444177.1:1826695-1827570 GCF_000243295.1 Trichechus manatus latirostris
TTCTGGAGAATGTTCCATGTGCATTGGAAAAGAAAGTATACTTGGGTGCTGTTGAGTGCAGTATTAAGTATATAGCTGTGAGATCAAGTTGGTTGATTGTAGCATTTAGCTCTTCCGTGTCTTTGTTGAGCTTCTTTCTGGATGTTCTGTCCTTAACTGAAAGTGGCGGATTGAAGTCTGCTACCGCTACTGTGGAGCTGTCTATCTCTCTTCTGAGTGCTGTTAGAGTTTGTTTCATGTACTTTGGAGCCCTGTTTTTGGGTGTGTAAATACTTATTATAGTTATGTGCTCCTGGTATTTTGACCCTTTAATCATTATATAGTGCCCTTCGTTATCCTTTGCAAGGGATTTTACTTTAAATTCTATTTTGTCAGAGATTAATATTGCCACTCCTGCTCGTTTTTGAGTATTGTTTGCTTGATATATTATTTTCCATCCTTTGAATTTTAGCCCGTTTGTGTCTTTAAGTCTAAGGTGCGTCTCTCATAGGCAGTATATGGAAGGATCATTTTTTTTATCCAATCTGCCACTCTCCATCTCTTTATTGGTTCATTAAGTCCGTTTACATTCAGCATAATTATTGATAGGTAAGAGTTTAGTGGTGTCATCCTGTTATCTTTTTTTGTGTGCTGTTCACAGTTTCCTTGTTCCCCTTAATTTTCTGTGCTGAGTCATTTTCCTTTATGTATTTTCTTTTCATCTTTTTCATTGTTGTAGATTTTGTGTTTGTTGGGTCTTCATGTTTTTCTACTTTTTTATTTTGATTTGTAGAATTGTTAGATTCCTTTCTAGTTACCTTAATATTTACCCCTATTTTTCTAAGTATATACCAGTCTTTTATTACTTTGTATCACCTTGACTTCCCCTCCATATG
>NW_004444177.1:1828435-1829459 GCF_000243295.1 Trichechus manatus latirostris
AGTTGTTTAATTCTGAAATTTTATTGTTAATCTTCTGGATTTCTGATTGTTGTCTCTCTATAGATTCTTGCAGCCTATTGAATTTGTCATTATGTTCTGTAATAACTTTTTTAAAATTTCGCTACTACTTTGTCTGTATGTTCCTTGGCCGCTTCTACATTTTGAATTTCCTTTCTAATTTCTAAAAGATTTCTGTATATTAATCTTTTGTATTCTGCCTCTGGTAATTCCAAGACTTCTCTTCCTCCAGTGAATTTATTGATTCTTTATTTTGGGAGCTTGCTGAAGCCATCATGGACTGCCTGTTTATGTGATTTGATATTGATTGTTGTCTCCAAGCCAGCAATAAGTAATTATAATTTTATTGTATATCTGTTGAGTGAGTGCTAGCTTCTTGTTTTGTTTTGTTTTGATATGCCCCAAAAGGCTGCTCGTGTGTGCTAGTTTGATTATTGGGACCTCTGAAGCTCTAATGTCCTGTCACCAGGTAGTTAGTTCTGTGACTAAGTATGTGCACACAGGAGTCTGTTAAATTTTCTATACGGGTTCATCTCAGGTGTCCAGGCCGTCGGTCACCAAGTGTGTGGTTCAGGGTATCACCTACAGTCTTAGAGGGGCAGGAGTGATTGGTGCAGGCACTGGAATCTGGGTGTGGTAGGAGATCACTTGCTGAGCCAGGCAGGGGCCTGATGGCTGCTCCTGAGAGTCTGAAAGGGCGAGAAGGTAGGTGAGTTTTGCAGCCTGACTATGAGCACCCCACTCTGTTGGCTGTAAAGACTCGAGGGCACCACTTTTTCTTGGATCCCTGTAGCAGGTGACTAGGTGACATAGGTATCGCCACCAGTCCTCAAGCCCCTGTTGTGGATCGGTAAAACTGCGTACTTAAGGGCCACGGCTGTTTCAAGGGTCACAAATTTGCCACTTCACAGCTGAAACAGTTGAAGTCAAACTTCAGATGTTTGCCCTGTTGTACTGTGGTAGTGAGGGCTAATGCTGTTGAGATGGGTCCCCACAAGTCTATACA
>NW_004444177.1:1830036-1853134 GCF_000243295.1 Trichechus manatus latirostris
TAGGAAGCTGTCTGACTACTCCACCATCTTCGCCCCACCTCTATTTTGTGTTTTTCTATTGCCACCTCGTGCCATGGATTAGCAGTGCCTTCTTTACTACTGGAAACAGAGTCATCAACATCTTCAAGAATAACCTGACTTGAGAACCAATTTAGTAAACTCA
This sequence comes from Trichechus manatus latirostris, assembly GCF_000243295.1. Taxonomy (NCBI): domain Eukaryota; kingdom Metazoa; phylum Chordata; class Mammalia; order Sirenia; family Trichechidae; genus Trichechus; species Trichechus manatus. The sequence continues at coordinate 1,830,200 of NW_004444177.1, forward strand.
CATTTACAATTTTATTTCTCTAGAAACACTCTAGGTACCAAATGTCTTAGGTTTCCTTCTCTAGAGAAGCAAAAGAAGTGAAGCATATATATATATGTATATGTGTATGTATGTAGAGAGAGAGAGTGAGATTTATGTCAAGGTAATGGTCACACAGCTGTAGAGGCTGACATGTCCCTAACTTGGGGGGCTGATGTCAGGCTGGAGGCTTCCCCTGACTCATGTAGCCACAGGGGCTGATGAATCCAAGATGTGCAGATAAGAAGACAGGCTGCTGGCTTACAGGCTTTGGAGGCTGACGGATCCTAAAATTGGCAGGCAAGAACTGAAGTTCAGATGCTGTGAGCCAGATGCAAGATCTAGAGCAAAAGCCAGCAAACTTTGCCAGAACGTGCATATATGTTTGATGTAGGCCACATCCCCAAGGAAACTCCCCTTACAACTGACTGGCTGATCACATCATAGAGGTGATTATGTTATATTGCAAAATGGAAGATAACTACATCATTACACAAGTACCAGATTACAGCATTACACAACTGCCAAACTACATCATTACATAACTGACAAACCACTGAGAATCATGGCCCAATCAATTTGACACACAAGCTTAACCCTCACACCTGGTTTTCATGTATAGATGTAATTATAAATACTCTTATTTTTAATTTTTTGTTACACAGTATTTGCTACATTTCAACATAGTGGTCTGCTTATTGGAAGGAAATAATTCAAAGTTTACATGTTAAAAAGTTGTTTTCAGTTCTTTCAGCGTGTGTGTTATTTACGTATTTGTTCATTTTTGTTTTTAAATAGAATTGATCACCTCAAAGACCTGGTTTCTAAATCTTGCATTTTCACATAGCCTTGTGACCTTTAGAATTCAAGGGCAGATATATATTTTTCTTCATTGGTACTAATAAAACCTGTTGTGCTAACTCACAGTGTTGTTGTAGAAAATGAATGTTATAGAATCAATAATTCCTTTTTTTAATTTATTGTACTTTAGATGAAGGTTTACAGAACAAATACTTTCTCATTAAGCAGTTAGTACACATATTGTTTTATGACAACGATTAACAACCCCACGACATGTCAACACTCTCACTTTTCAACATTGGGTTCCTTATTATCAGCTTTCCTGTCCCTTCCTGCCTTCTAGTCGTTGTTCCTGGACAGTTGTGCCCCATTAGTCTCGTTTTGTTTTATGGGGCTCTCTAATCTTTGGCTGAAGAATGAACCTTGAGAATGACATCATTACTTAGCTAAAAGGGTGTCCGGGGTCCATACTCTTGGGGTTTTTCCAGTCTCTGTCAGGCCAGTAACTCTGGTCTTTTTTTGTGACTTAGAATTTTGTTCTACATTTTTCTCCAGCTCAGTCAGGGGCCCTCTGTTGTGAGCTGGGTACCATCTAGTTGTACTGGACTCAGTCTGGTGGAGGAGGTGGTAGTTATCGTCCATTAGTCCTTTGGACTAATCTTTTCCTGGTATCCTGTTCTTTTCATTCTCCCTTGCTCCCGAAGGGATGAGACCAGTGAAGTATCTTAGATGGCTGCTCATAGGCTTTTAAGACCCCAGACACTACTCATCAAGGTAGAAAGTAGAACATTGTCTTTATAAACTGTGTTATGCCAACTGAGCTAAATGTTTCCTGAGGCCATGGTTCCAACAGTCATCTGCCCAGCAACTCAGTCCCTCAGGGAGTTTGGATGTGTCTATGGAGCTTCCACGACCTTTCTTTGTATAAGTTGTGCTGGCTTCCCAAGTATTATGTACTGTCTTACCCTTCACCAAAGTTATCACTTCTCTATTGTCTAGTTAGTATTTCCCCTCCCACCCCTTCCATCCCTTGTAACCAACAAAGATTGTTTCTTTTCTTGGGTAAAATTTTTCCTGAGTTTTTACAATAGAGATTTTGTACAGTATTTGTCCTTTTGTGTAATTGACTCATTTCACTCAGCAAAAGGTCTTCCAGTTTCATCTATGTTATGAGATGCTTCACAGATTCATCATTGTTCTTTATCATTGCATAATAATCCATTGTGTGTATGTACCATAGTTTGTTTACCTATTCATTTGTTGATGGGCCTCTAGATTGTTTCCATCTTTTTGCTGTTGTTAACAATGCTGCAATGAACATGGATGTGCATATGTCTATTCATGTGACGGCTGTAATTTCTTTAGGATATATTCCTAGGAGTGGGATTGTTGGATATTATGGTATTTCTATTTCTAGCTTTGTAAGGAAGCACCATATCATTTTCCAAAATGGTAGTATCATTATGCATTCCCACCAGCAGTGCATAAGAGTTCCGATCTCCCCACAGCATCTCCAACATCTGTTATTTCCAGAGTTTTTGATTTGTGTCAGTAATGCCGGAGTGAGATGGTATCTCATTGTGGTTTTAATTTGCATTTCTCTAATGGCTAGTGATCGTGAGCATTTCCTCATGTGTCTGTTGGTCGTTTGAATGTCTTCTTGGATGAAGTGTTTGTTCATTTCCTTTGCCCATTTTTTAATTGGATTATTTGTCTTTTTGTTGTAGAGGTGTTGGATTTTCTTGCAGATTTTAGAGATTAGGTCTTGTCTGACTTTTAAAGTCCAAAAATTTTTCTCAGTCAGTAGGTTCTCTTTTTCCTCTTTTGGTGAAGTATTTTGATGAGCATAAGTGTTTCCTTTTTAGAAGATCCCAGTTATCTAGCTTATCTTCTGGAGTTTGTGTGTTGTTGATTATGGTTTGTATCCTGTTAATGCCGTGCATTGGGGCCTCTAGCGTATTCCTATATTTTCTTCCATAAGCTTTATAGTTTTTGGCTATATATCTAGGTCTTTGATCCATTTTGAATTAGCTTTCGTGTATGGTGTAAGGAATGGGCCCTGTTTCATTTTTTGCAGATGGACATCCAGTTTTTCGAGCACCATTTTTTAAGAAGACTGTTTTTTCCCCATTTGATGGACTTTGGGCTCTTGTTGAAGATTAGGTGACTGTAGGTGGATGGATTTACATCTGGATTCTCAATCCTGTTCCATTTGTCAATGTGTCTGTCATTGTACCAGTACCAGGCTGTTTTGACTACCGTAGCTGTATAATAGGTTCTGAGGTCAGGTAGTGTGAGTCCTCCTACTTTATTCTTCTTCTTCAATAAAGCTTTACTTATCCCGAGTTTCTTCCCTTTGCCTATAAAGTTAATGATTAGTTTTCCATCTCTTTAAAAAATGTTGTTGGTATATGGATCAGGATTGTATTGTATTTGTAAATTTCTTTGGGTAGAATTGTCATTTTCACAATGTTGAGTGTACCTATCCATGAGTATGGTATGTTTTTCCATTTATGTAGATCTCTTTGGGTTTCCTGCAGCAGTGTTTTGTAGTTTTCTTTGTATAGGTCTTTTACATCCATGGTTAGATTTATTCCTAAGTATTTTTTTTTTGGGTGGGGGCTATTATAAATGGTATTGTTTTCCTGATTTCCTTTTCATCGTTCTCCTTATTGGTGTATAGGAATCCAACTGATTTTTGAATGTTTATCTTGTATCCTGCTACTCTGCTGAATCTTTCTATTAGCTCCAGTAGATTTCTTGTGGAGTCTTTAGGGTTTGCTATGTATAGTATCATATCATCTGCAAACAGGGAGAGTTTAACTTCTTCATTACCAATTGGGATGCCTCTTATTTCTTTTTCTTGCCTTACTGCTTTAGTTAGAACTTGCAGCACAATGTTAAATAAGAGTGGTGATAAAGGGCATCCTTGTCTTTGTTCCTGTTCTCAAGGGGAATGTTTTCAGCCTCTCTCCATTAGAAAGTTCTATAACTACACCGTTTATTCTCTCCTTTATTGTTCTTACGTTGTTGATTGAGAGTTTTTATCAGGAATGGGTGTTGGACTTTTTCAAATGCCTTTTCTGCATCAATTGAGATGATCATGTGATTCTTTTCTTTCCTTTTATTTATGTGGTGGATTACATTGATTGATTTTCTAATGTTAACCATCCTTGCATACCTGGTATGAATCCTACTTCATCATGGTGTATTATTTATTTATTTTTTGGATATGATGCTGAATTCTATTGGCTAAAGTTTTGTTGAGAATTTTTGCATCTATATTCAAGAGAGATATTGCTCTATAATTTTCTTTTTTTGTGGCATCTTTGCCTTGTTTTGGATCAGGGTTATGCTGGCTCCATAGAATGAATTTGGAAGTGTCGCTTCCTTTTCTAAGTTGTGAAATAATTTGAGTAGTACTGGGATAAGCTCTTCTTTGAATGTTTTGTAGAATTCTTCTGTGAAGTCATCTGGGCCAGGGCTGCTTTTTGTTAGGAGTTTTTTTTTTGTTTCTTTTTAGTACCTTTTCAATCTCTTCTCTTATTATGGGTCTGTTCAGATATTCAACATCACTCCATGTTACTTTGGTTAGATAGTGTGTTTCTAGAAATGTATCCATTTCCTCTAGGTTTTCAAATTTGTTGGAATATAGTTTTTCATAGTACTCTATTATGGTCCTTTTTATTTCAGTTGAGTCTGTTTTAACGTCCCCCATTTCATTTCTTGTTTGGGTTATTTGCATCCTCTCCTGTTTTCCTGTTGTCAGTCTGGCTTTTTTTTTGTCTATATTGTTGATCCTTTCAGAGAACCAACTTTTGGTTTTGTTGATTCTTTCTATTATTTTTCTATTCTCTATTTCATTCATTTCTGCTCTGAACTTTATTATTTCTTTTCTTCTAGTGGCTGTGGGCTTTCTTTGTTGTTTTCATTCTCTTTGTTCAAGTTGTGTAGTTAATATTTTGATTTTGTTCCTTTCTTCTTTTTTGATATGTGCATCTGTTGTATAAATTGTCCTCTGAGGACTGTCTTTTCTGTGTCCCAAAGTTTTGCTATGAAGTGTTTTCATTCTTGTTTGATTCTAGGAATTTTTTGATTCCATCTCTGACTTCATCTATTACCCATTGGTTTGTAAGCAGGGTGTTATTCAGTTTCTACGCAGCTGATTGTGTTTCCTTGCCCCTCCTATAGTTAATTTATACCTTGATGGCATTGAGAGAAGAGACTTTGTGTTATCTCAATGTTTTGGATCTTGTCAAGGATTGCTCTGTGGCCTAAGATGTCTATTCTGGAGAATGTTCCATGTGCATTGGAAAAGAATGTGTATTTTGCAGCTTTAGAGTGGAGTGTTCTATATAGGTCTATGAGGTCAAGTTGACTGATTGTGCCTTTTAGGTCTTCTGTATCTTTGCTGAGTTTCTTTCTAGATGTTCTGTCCTTTACCAAGAGTGGTGTGTTAAAGTCTCCTACTATTATTGTGGAACTGTCAATTTCTCTTTTCAGTGCTGTTAGAGTTAGTTTTATGTATTTTGGAGCCCTGTCATTGGGTGTGTAGATGTTTATTATGGTTATGTCTTCATATGGATTATCCCCTTAATCATTATATTGTGTCCTTCTTTGTCTTTTATGATGGATTTTGTTTTAAGGTCTATTTTATCTGAGATTAGTATTGCCACTCCTGCTCTTTTTTGTTAGCTATTTGCTTGATATATTTTTTCCATCCTTTGATTTTTAATAAATTTACATCTTTGTTTTTAAGGTGTGTCTCTTGTAGACAGCATATTGATGGATCCTATTTTTTAACCCATTCTGTCACTCTTTGTCTCTTAATGGGTGCATTTAGGCCACTTACATTCAGTGTAATTATTGATGTAAGTTTATTGCTGACATTTTGTAGAGCTTTTTTTTTGTGGTGCTGACATTTTCTTTGCTCCTCTTACTCTCCTGTGCTGAATTACTTTTGTTTGTGGATTTTTTTTTTTTCATTTCTTTTGTTTTTGTAGGTTTTTTTTTTTTTTTTTCTGAAACTTTATGCTTTTCTTCTTTGCTCTGATGATTAGTTTTGTTAACTTTCTTTGTGGTTACCTTGAAATTTACCCGTAACTTCCTAGGTTTGAACCAGTCTATTATTACTTGGTATTGCCTTGCCTTCCTCTTCATGAGAAGGTTCTATACCTACACTGTTTATTCCCACTTTTATTGTTCTGATGTTGTTGTCATTTACAGATTAACCTCTCTGGATCCCTGTTACAATTCTTTTGGTTGTAGATAGTTCTTGAGAGTTCATTTCCTAGGTTGGTATCTGGTTGGTGTGATCCTACATCTTAGATTCAGGTTGTGGTCTGATGTTGTTTGTTCTCAGGTCGAAGGACTCCTTTCAATAATTCTTGTAAGTTTGGATTGGTTTTTACATATTCTCTTAAGTTTTGTTTATCTGGAAATGTCCTAATTTCACCATCATATTTGAATGAGAGTTTTGCAGGATATGTTTTTTTGTTTGTTTTATTTTTCTACATTATTTTCATTTTTATTTTTTTGTACCTTAAATCAAGGTCTACAGAAAAAAGTTTCTCATTAAAAAGTTAGTACACATATTGCTCTATGACAATTGTTAACAACCCCATGGTATTTCAACACTGTCCCTTCTCAACCTTGGATTTCCTGTATCCTCCTGCCTTCTAGTCCTTGTCCCTTGACAGTTGTGTCTCATTAGACCCATTTTGTTTTATGGGGCTGTCCAATCCCCATCTGAACAGTGAACTTCTGGAATGACTGCAACACTGAGCTACAAGGTTGTCTGGGGGCCATACTCTTGGGGTTTCTCCAGTCTGTGTCAGGCCAGTAAATCTGGTCTTTTTCTATATGTTAAAATTTTGTTCTACATCCTTCTCCAGCTCTGTCCAAGACCATCTGATGTGATCCTGGTCAGAGCAGTCAGTGGTGGTAGCCAGGCACCACCATCTAGCTGTACTGGACTCAGTCTGGTGGAGGCCTTGGTAGCTGTGGACCATCAGTCCTTTGGACTAATTTTTTTCTTGTGTCCTGTTCTCTTCGTTCTCCCTTGCTCCTGAAGGGGTGAGACCAGTGGAGTATCTTAGATGGCTGTCACAGGCTTTTAAGACCCCACACACTACTCACCAAGGTAGAATGTAGAAGATTTTCTTTATAAACTGTGTTATGCCATTTGAGCTAGATGTTCCCCATGACCATGGTCTCCACAGCCCTCTGCCCAGCAATTCAGTCCCTCATGGAGTTTGGATGTGTCTATGGAGCTTCCATGACCTTTTCTTGTACAAGTTGTGCTGCTTCTCCAGTATTGTGTACTGTCTTACCCTTCACCAAAATTACTACTTATCTATTGTCTATGTAGTTTCCCCCCCACCCCTCCGATCCCTCATAAGCAACAAATATTGTTTATTTTTTTGTGTTAATTTTACATGTGTTTTTACAGTAGAGGTCTCATAGAATAGTGCTAGAAATAGAAATTCCATACAATCCAGCAATCTCACTCCTAAAAATATATCCTACAGAAATAAGAGCCATCACAGGAATAGACATGTGCACACCCGTGTTCATTGCAGCATTGTTTACAATAGCAACAATAGCAAAAAGACCGAAAGAACCTAGATGCTCATCAACAGATGAATGGATAAACAAACTATGGTACGTACATATACACAATAGAGTATTATGCAATGATAAAGAACAATGATGAATCCATGAAGCATCTCATAACATGGAGGAAATTGGAGGACATTATGGTGAGTGAAATAAGTCAATCACAGAAGGATAAATATTGCAGTATATACTATTCTCGGCTGGCAATTTTTTTCTTTGAAGGTTTTATATACGTTATCCCATTGCCTTCTTGTCTGCATGGTTTCTGCCAAATAATCCAAGCTTAGTCTTATTGTTTCTCTTCTGTGTGTGACTTTTTGTTTTTCTCAAGCTGCTCTCAGGATTCTTTGTTTCTCTTTGGTTTTAGTGAGAGTGATTATGATATGCCTTGGTGATTTTCTTTTGGGGTCTATCCTATATGGGGTTCATTGAGTTCTTTGATGGTAAGCTTTTCATCTTTCATGATATTGGGGAAGTTTTCTGTCAGCAGCTCTTCAGTGATCCTCTCTGTGTTTTCTGTTTTCTTCCCCTGTTCTGGAACTCCAATCACTCACAAATTTTTGCTTTTGATTGTACCCCACATAATTCTCAGGGTTTCTTCATTTTTCTTCCTTCTTTTTTCTGATTTTTCTTCAAAGTTGTAGCCAAGGGTTTGTCTTCCATCATTTCAAACCTGCTCCTCAGCCCTTCTATGACACTGTTTCTGAAATCTCGTTCATCTTTTGGATTTCTAGTCATTGTTTTTGTATGATTTCTAGTTGTTTTTTTTTGTATTATTTCTAGTTGTGAATGTATTTTGGCATTTTGTTCCTGTATTATTTTCCTGAATTCTTCCATTCTTTTTCTGTATGGATTTTCTGTGAATTTGTCTGCCTTATCCATGAATTTGTCTATTTTATCCTCATTTGTGTCTGCTTTTTGCTTCAACTTTTGGATAGCTCTGAATATTAGAGATTTGAATTCCCTATTAGGTAGTTCTAGTGCCTTTTCTTCTACTGGAAAGTCATCTGGTATTTTATTTCTGACACTTATTAGAACCATCCTGTTCTGTTTTTTGTGTGTGTTTTGATATTGTCTGCTGTCTTCAGGCATTCAGTAGTTATTTTCCTCATTTATTGATTGTAGATTTGTTTGTTTTCTCCTGCTTTTTTGTTTCATTTGGTTATGTCTGAGCAAGTTGGCTGTGAGTTCTTTGTTGTTTGCTTATCTGTAGGTACGATACTTTTTGCTTCCTTCTCCAATGGGCTGGGTCAGTCACTCAGGAGTGGTATAGAAGGGCAAGTTCAGCTGAAGGGGAGTTGTTGTGATGGGTTGTTTGTGGCACATACTAGGACTGACAGGGAGAGCTGGGAATCAGTGCAGGGCAGGTTCTGGTAGGCCGTGCCTGTGCTGCTTCGGAGTGTGATGTTCAGTGTACGGTGCAAGTAGGTTGGAAGGAGGGGGGAGATTGTGATGTGTGGTGCTAATATGTGTATGGAAAAGAGGAGAGAGAGGAGAGAGGAATAGGAGCCAAAAACATACAAACAAACAAAAAAGAGTGCTAAGGGAGCTGCTGTTTGAGTGGAGAGATGAGAGACTAAGAAATGGAGGGAAAAAAAGAAAAGAAAAAGGATAAAAGAAAAAAAGGAATAAATAAAAATTAGAAAACAAAATAAAGAAAAGCCCCCAGGGATCCCACTGGTACAGCTGCTAGGACTGGGGAAGTTGCTCCCAGGCCTTGAAGTACAGCCTGGCTAGAAGGGGTAGAGGTGTCACACAGCATCAGGTATTCAGGAGACAGGAAGAGAAGTTAAGTATAGAGAGACAAGAAACTGAGAAATGAAGAAAGACAAAAAGGGAAAAAGAGAAAGAAGGAAACAAAACAAAGAAACAAAAAGAAACAAACAAAGAAACAAGAAAAAGACATGGCTTCAGGGATCTCACTGCATGTCTGCGTAGAGTGAGGGAGTAGCTCCCAAGCTGCGCAGTACTGCCCGGCTAAAAGGGGCTCCAAAGCTGAGAAAAAAAAGAAAACAAACAAATCAAAAAAAAGCAAATCAGAACAGACAAACAAAGAAAAAAAAGCCCCAGGAGTCCCACCAGCATGGCTGCACTGGCTGGGAAGCATTTTCACAGTCAAGTGGTATTTCGCAGGCTTTCAGGAAGAAGAAAAGATGGCACATGGAGCCAGGTATTTGAGCGAAAGGAGGGGGAGGTGTTCAGAGGTAAGGAAGAGATCAGAAGAAGTGGAAAAAAAACAACACCAGCAGCCAACAGATGGCACTCAGGGATCTGACCAGTGTGGGCATGTTGAATCCAAGCGGATCAGGGTGAAGCCAGTGCTTTCTGGCCAAGAGACTGTGGCTGCAGGAAGCAGAGGAGGCTGAGTGGGGGTGAAGAAAGGTGGGGGTTGGGAAGATGTATATTGCTGGTTACCGGTTGTTTTGTCTCCTGCTGGAAGCTCCGTGAAGCTGCTTTTTCCAACCCTCATTCTCTGATCTCTGATAGGAGACCAGGATGGGGGACCCCTGCCCGTATCTCACCTTGCTCTCTGTTCCCTGTCAGTTGCTTATTCAATTTGGTTCTTGGCTGAGTTCTTTATCTCTTGATGCTTAGGGTTTCAGAATTGATGTTTGTCTCTGGTTGACTTAGTTTTTTGGATGTTTGCTGTGGAGGGACGGCATGCTGTGTCTGTCTATAGTGCCATGTTGCCCAAAAGTCTCAGAATCAATAATTTATTAACATGGAGATAAATTTAGACATAGTCCTAATCTTTTACGCATGTAAAATTGAGGCACAGGTAGTGTGCATAAATTGCCAAGTTTGTGGAATTAATTGGAGAATTTTCAGAGGATACAAAACACTTTCTAAATGTAATGTGTAAAAAACAAAACAAAACAAAACAAAAAAAAGACACACAACCAAAAAAACTGTAATGTGATATAAAATATAAGGTGATATGCTTATTGTTATTTCTTGTAACACTTTTATTTCTAATATAGTTCCTAGGATGATTGAAGATTGTAAGACAAAGTATTGTTTGTATGGGGTAAGGTACCCAAATGCTGTCCTGAATCCTCTTTGAAAGAATTATACAAACTGGAAGAAAGTTTTTCACAGTATTTTTTATACCTGAATTAACGTATTTTATATATGTGCATGTGTGTGTGTGTGTGTGTGTGTGTGTGTGTGTGTGAATTCTATGAGACAACAGCATTTATTAAAGTAGAAATAATGAAAAACAACTTCTGGATAAACTTGGGAGTTTTTATATATGTATATATCTTCATTCCCTTTTGAGGGAGGAAAAATGAGATTGATGGGTTGTCTAATGTGTTTGACCTTATTAAGATCCATTTTGCATTTATATTGAAGTGTTTGAGAAGAATTGGAGGCGTATGTCTAGAAAACTAAGGGTATCTGTTCACACATATATACATTTTTATTTCACAAATATTTATCAAGCTTTTGCACATTTCTAGAAGTGAAGCAATAGTGTACCAAAAACACAAAGACCCAAGGATTTTACAAAAATTTTATTTTGTTGTTGTTGTTAAGAATATACACATCAAAAGACACATCAATTCAACTGTTTCTATATGTACAATTCAGTGACATCAATTATATTTTCGGGTTGTGCAACCATTCTCACCTTCTTTTTCTGAGTTGTTCCTCCCCCATTAACATAAACTCACTGTGCACTAAGGTTCCTATCTAATTTTTCAAGTTGCTGTAGTCACTTTGATCCCATATAAGTAGTTCTTAAAAGAGCAGAATGCTCAAGCAAGACATTTTTTACTCATGAAGCTAAACTATTATTTGGTTTTCAGAAGACTTTGGACCCAAGATTTTAAAGCCAGTGTTTTGGAGGAACAGTAAAGAGGCCAGAAGCTGGAGCAGAACAACTGACGGGGCAGCACTAAGAGGTGAGGTCACAGAATAACAAGTGACCAGGTTGCCCTCAGGCTTAGGCCATTGAAAGCACTTTGCATTTACTCTAACACAGATGCGGAGCTTTGGCAGGATTGTGAGTAACAGAGACCAACGTTTTAACTGGATTACCATGGCTACTGGGAGCCGTGATGGCAAAGTGATTAAGAGCTCAGGCTGCTAACCAAAAGGTTGGCAGTTCAAATCCACCTTGGAAACCCTATGGGGCAGTTCTACTCTGTCCTATAAGGTGACTATGAGTCAGAATTGACTCAATGGCACACAACAACAACTTGGCTGTTGTGTTGACAATAGACTATAAGGGGGCACAGACAGAAATATGAAACTGGTTAACAGGATTAATCGGGAAATGCAGGCAAGAACTCTCTATGCCTTGAATGAAAGAGGTCATAGGAGATGTATTGAGACAAGGCCGGATTTTGAACATATTTTGAACATAGAAATATTGCCATCTTTCAAAAGAATACAAAATTTAAAAACAATTTTTCTTCTTTTCCAAAAATCCATTTTAAATCTTGGTCAGGGTATGTTTGGGGTGACTAGGGAAGGTAAGAGAAGGGAGGAAAATGATAGGTTTAACAGTAAACTGAAAATTGTAATGTTTATTTGATGAAGAATATTATACAAGGCTAAATATTTTAAAGTTGACATAATTCCTCCAGAATGTGTTCTTAATTCTTAGGTTTATTGGGCAGACTCTGGTTAGTGGGAATGTTTAACACTGGCAGGTGCTAACCAAAAGACTGGACGGTCAAGTCTACCCAGATGTGCCTCAGAAGAAAGTTGTGGTGATTTCCTTCAAAAAAAAAAACTCTATGGAGACAGTTTTACTGTGACACACATGGAGTCATCATGAGTGGGAATTGACTCAAAGGCAATTTGTTTTTTACTGGATGCCTAAAGGGTACACTATGGAATATATAAAATCTTAGATTTTATTTATTATTTTAAAACTACGTTATTTTCAACAAATATCTTTTTAATATATTTTATTTAAGAACATTAGAGTTTTACCTACTGAGACTGCAGTAGATGGAAAGTAAAATGTGTGTACATATTTGTAGACATATAAGATTAAATAATCTTTAATATGACAGAGGGACATTCTTGTTTTCCTTTTTTCTACTTATTTACATTTCAAAGTGAAGGTTAAACAGAGTAACAAATTATATGCAAAAAGTTTTGCCTGTGACAGTTACCTTTAGGTCATGTGTAATTAGCATATATTTGAAATCCCCGAGAGCATGTGCTTTAGAATTTAAGAAACTTTTTTTTTTAATCACAGGCTTAAAAATTCTAAGAAAGAAATGAATAACAATTATAATTTTAGCTCATCAGATATACTAAGAATTTGGTTGTTAATCTAACTAAGTCCTTGAATAGTGGGGATCATTCTTTATTACTTTTTATATAAAATAATATTAAAATAACTAGGTACAAAGGGCTTCAAAATGCATTAACCAGACTTTTTGCACTAAAGTGGAAGTATCCTTATACCCAGAACCATTAAATAAAAGGGACTGTCATTTTCTGGCTACTTGAGTATAACTCTGCTTGAAGTCACTGGTGATAACCGAAGTCAGCTAATAACCTAAATGTTGACGGTTCCAACCTACCCAGTGGCTCTGTGGGAGGAAGAACTGGAGATCTGCTTCCATATTACAGCCTAGAAAACCCTATGGGGCAGTTCTACTCTGTCATATAGGGCCACTATGAGTTGAAATCCACTCTATGGCACCTAACAACAGCACATATGTATACGTACACACATCCATAAATATAAATATGCATACAAAAAGTTCAGGCTTCATGAGATCATGATGATGATATTAATAATGATGGATGCAATAAAGGAATCCACACTGTATAACCAGCAGTATCTTTTGTTAAAAGAAAATATAAAAAAGAATTCTTTATCGTTTTCTAACATTATCGAGGCTCACTTTGTTCTTCTTTAAATTTAAACTATTCCTGTAAGTGGAAGTTATAGCTACTGATGGAGGAGAAGTACAGTGCTAGATAGCTTACTATAGTTAAACTCTGAAAAAATTAGGTTTTGACAACTGTGCTACACATCTATCAGAAAGAGCAGACGAGGAAATTGTTCATGAAAATAATTTAGGAAAAAAGAAAGATACTGTATGTATATATTGGAGTAAAAAAAAATGCTGTTAAATGTCCCATAACCCATAATTCTATATCTTTCCTTATCATAAATAAATAAAGTTAAAAAAAAAAAAACCTAGTTCCTGAAATGGGAACTCTGAAGAGCTGGAAGATCATATGTATTATGTTCAGTAGCAGAATTCTCAAGTTCAACGTAGGAGACCCTGATTCGATTCCTAGCCAATTCACCTCATACATCGCCACCATCTGTCTCTTAGCAGAGCTTACATGTCACTATGAAACTGAACAGGTTTCAGAGAAGCTTTCAGACTGAAATGAACTAGGAAGAAAAACCTGACAATCTGCTTTTGAAAATCAGCCAATGAAAACCCTAGAGATCACAATGGTCCCACCTGCAACCAATCATGCGGATGGCACAGGACTAGGCAGTATTTCCTTCCATTGTGAATGGGGTCAACATGAGTAATAGGGGACCAACTTGACAGCAGCTAATGAAAACAAAAACAAACAAATATATATACATACATATATATCTAAACCCGTTGCTCTCCAGTCGACTTCAACTCATAGCTACCTTATAGTGAACTTAAAAGACAGAGTAGAACTGCCACATAGGGTTTCCAAGGAGGGGCTGGTGGATTCAAATTGCCAACTTTTGGTTAGCAGCCTGAACTCTTAACTGCTGTAGACATTGTAAAACAGAAAATATTACCATATCAAAAAATGAGAAAAAAATGATCTAAAAATACCTTTTTGCTAATCCTCAATTGGGTAGAAAATCAAATAAACCATGAATTTGTTGAGTGACTGAACACCCAGCCCTCTGAGTAGTGAGGGTTAGTCTTCAGGTCTCGTGTCCTACCCAGCCTTCAAGAGCTAATCACATAGTAAATAATAAAAAACCCATTGCTGTTGAGTCCATTCTGGCTCATGGCTACCCTATAGGACAGAATAGAACTGCCCCAGAGGGCTTCCAAGGCTGTAGTCTTTATGGAAGCAGACTGCCACGTCTTTCTCCTGTGGAGACGATGGTGGGTTCAAACTTCCGACCTTTTGGTTAGCGGTTAAGCTCTTAACCACTGCACCACCAGGTCTCCTTTTTTTATGGTAGATACTGGAGGAAAGTTTTATGATTCTTCCCAGAGGGAAGTATTATCTCTTCTTTAGAAATGCCATAGTCGTTAATTTATGTCTTTCTTAGGTTAGTGATCATTATCTATACATTTGCGTTACCTTAATAACTTAAGGTTATTAAACGTTTGTTAGCTGAAAGTTATTTGATAACATCTTATTTTCATTTTCTGTCTACTGGGAAACCCTGGTGGCATAGTAATTGAGAGCTTGGCCGCTAACCAAAAGGTAGGCGTTGGAATCCACCAGGCGCTCCTTAGAAACGCTATGGTCCTACAGAGTTAGTATGAGTTGGAGTAGACTTGACTGCAAAAGGTTTGGTTTTTGGTTTTGGTCTACTTCTGTGAAAGGGAGAAAAACCAGTACCAGTTGCCATGGAGTCGAATGCTAGCCCTCTCCTGAATCTCATGCCATGTTTTCAATAGATGTATGTTCTTATGAAAACAAAATTCCAAGAAGATTCATATTTACAACTACCTCAAAAATGTGCTCTAAAAAAACGTGAAACTTTGGGACATAACCTTAACTGATAACTCTACAACCTAACCCTAAAGTTTGAAAATATTAAATTTTCCTATTGAGTAAGATGTCAAAACAGCTGGTCATGTGGCACAGTGAAAAGAATAACCTTACTTGACAGTTAAGAGTTGAAACTAAACTAACAATTTTCCGGCTTGATGCTAAGTATACCTATGTGCATTTATTCACTGAATAATCACAAGAACTTTATGTGTTAGTGGAAATCGATAGGCAAACTAAAGCTCAGAGAGGTCACATGATTGAAATATCCAGGATTTTAACTAGAAAATGAAGGACTTGGCATTGAAATTCAGCTCTATCTGACATAGCAGTCTTTTCCATACACTTTGCCTTTTTTCATCAAAACTGTATTTTATCCAATATGATAATTTAAAGGATTTGCTCCATTGGACGAGGAATCTGTAAAAATCCTTGAAAAATTACTCTTTCCTTAATGTTTACTACCAGGTTTAGCACTGAATAGTCATCCTCTGAATGAGCCCGGTTGTATAAACATGGGAGCTAGTGTTAGGTCTTGAAATCACTCATGTTTCCACTATCTCCTTCCATCCATCTTTTTTAAAGCCCTGTACAGTACCCCTGTTCCATAAACCATAATCATTGAGACCAAAATCACATACAGCAGGAGCTTAGCTTTGATTATAGATGTGCTGACCCAAATCAAAATGTTCAAACTCCAACTGCTTTGCTTCGAAAGTATATTAAACTTCAAGGGAAGTGCAAGTTCAGCCATCTCTTTATCTAGTACAAAGTGAAAACATGTAGTAATGTACAGTTAGATTAAGAAAAGGAAATACTTTGTTTAATTTACTGGGAAAGTGACCTGTGATCCTATGTTATGTTGAAGTTTCTAGAATGTATTTTCTTGTTTATCAGAGCTTAAGTGTAACTTTTTTTTAACTGTATTTACCAAAGATTTGGAAAAGCTTATGCCAAATCCAGTTGTTAACATTCCATGGTAAGTTGTAATGATGAAATCAAAATCAACTATGCAATCTCGAAATGAATACCCTGCTATTTTCTTTGACACAAAGTTTTTGTTGTAAAGTTCTCCCATCAGGTGGGAGAGAGAGAGAATGAGAGAGACAGAGACAGAGAGAGAGAGAGAGAATCAAATAATCCATCCTCCAATTAACCACATAAAAAAAGGCACAGTCTCTTGGCTATTTCCAACAATAAAGCCCATTGCTTAGATAATTTTACTGAGCAAATACATGAAACTAACAAAGTAATTGAAAAACGCTTCCAAGCTTATTTAGAGTAATTCTACTGTCATTTTTATTACTACCACTACCACCACTATTATTACTAATTCACCACTTTCCAAAACAGTTATTTTACATTTTTTGAATAGTGGACCACTAATGAAGAGCAAAATATTACACAATCCATAATCCATTTTTCCTAGAAAAAGAAATCAGACAAACACAATAAAAAGTCATATAGAAAGACATTTTGGCAAAAATAATGTTGAATCTACTTTAATATTGAGGAAACATGATTCATACTTTCACCATTACAATACATTGTTACAGAGTAGTTAATGAAAACTGATAATACTTTTGATGAAAATATACAAGATTACACTTACACCATGGATCAACAGAGTCACAATTACTTTGAAAATGGAGAGCGCATACTATTTAAAGTTGTAAGAGAATGAGAGATAGCTGCCATTTAAAGTCCCAACTGAACACAATATTGACACAACTACAACTGAAGCGCCCTTTCTGAAACATATTGAGATTCCCTCCATGCACATTGACCAGGAATCTCTGTATCCTCCCCCAGATTGGAGTAATGGCCATACTTTTTGGTAGAACAGTGAATCAAAAACCTCCAAAAAAATCTATAAACATGTTAATTTTAGTTTGTGAGTACTGTTGTTGTTGTTGTTAGGTGCCCTCAAGTAGGTTCCAACTCATAGTGACCTCACATACCACAGAACGGAACACTGCCCTGTCTTGCACCATCCCTCACAATTGTCGTTATGATTGAGCCCATTGTTGCAGCCACTGTGTCAATCCATCTCTTTGAGAGTCTTCCTCTTTTTCACTGACTCTCTACTTTGCCAAGCATGATGTCCTTCTCCAGGGACTGATCCCTCCTGATAACATGTCCAAAGTATGTGAACCAAAGTCTTGCCATCCTTGCTTCTAAGAAGCATCCTGGCTATATTTCTTTCAAGACAAATTTGTTTGTTCTTTTGGCAATCCATGGTATATTCAAAATTCTTCACCACCACCATAATTCAAAGGCATTGTTTCTTCTTTGGTCTTCTTTACTCATTGTCCAGCTTTTGCACGCATATGAGGTGATTGAAAACACCATGGCTTGGATCAGGCGCATCTTAGTCGTTAAAGTGACATCTTTGCGTTTTAACATTTTAAAGAGGTCTTTTGCAGTTGACTTGATTTATTGACTGCTGCTTCCATGGGTGTTGATTGTGGATCCAAGTAAAATGAAATCTAAAAACCAAATTTTAATAGATCTTAATAACTCAGTGTTTAAGTTAAAAATCAATAGCCTTCATCCTATGTAAAAAGAATATCAGTGGGCTTAAGCTATTCAACAAACATGCGAAGGGTGAATTTGGGGCAGTAATTTTACAATAGTTTTGATGACTCTTGAAATATCATTCTAGGGAAGATGTGCAGACTATCATAATATAGTAATTGTACTTTTGGGGAGTATTAGTTGAGAACCAGCCATCCCATGTCAAAAATGAAACTTGCCTATTACATTACTTACCTAAACCAAGCACATCTAACTAATTATTTCATGAAGTCACAGTCTGGAATTTCGTTTTTAATACAACTGCCATAGCCATCTGATTTCTTAAAAAATTCAAGTTCTCACTGGACAGAGGAAGGAAGTAGGTGGCAGGCATGCTCTGATTCATTCTGCAATGGAAACCAGACCCCTGGTGATTGGATTTTGCTCTGGGCATAGGCACTGTCCACTTGCTAAAAGGAACTGAGGAATGTCATTTGCAGGAAGTGTTAGGCAGGAATCAGAAATCAAACAAACAAATTGTTGTGTCAGTGTTAGAGTGTGCTAGTGACAGGCACAGAGACTCCCTGGTGGTATAAACAGTTAAAGTACTCGGTTGATAACGAAAAGGTTGGAGGTTCCAGTCTACAAAGAGTCACCTCAGAAGAAAAGCCTGACAACCTACTTCTAAAAAATCAGCCATTGAAAACTCTACAGAGCACAGTTCTACTCTGACAGACATAAGGTCACCATGAGTCAGTATCTACTCTATGGCAACTGTTTATTTTATTTTTTTTAGTGAAAGGCACAGGGATTAGAAGAATGGGAGATAGAGAAATACTGAAATGTGTTTGCTCCCAGAACAATTACAAAACACCAGCTTCAGAGTACACTCAGAGAAATGTGGATAGATTCAGAAAGGCTAACTAATACCTTCCTGCCCCAGGGGTGCCAGGTAACCGTAGTGTCCAAGCAACAGGAAGAGGAAAAGGAAAAAAGACATGGGTTGTTAGTCAGAAAAGTCTCAATTAACACAGTAGCTCTGTTTTTGTCTTCACATTACCCAACTCTGATGGATAATTATATGTGTCAGTTTAGCTAGACTGTGGAGTCCAGATTTTTGATCATATACTAGTCTAGATGTTTTTATGATACACTTACATGTGATTAACACTTAAATAAGTTAACTTTAAGTAAAGCAGATTATCCTGCATAATATGGATGGGCCTCATCCAATTAGTTGAAGACCTTAAGGGGAAAAACCAAGGTTTCCAGAGGGAGAAGGATTCTGCCTCAAGGCTGTAAATAGAAATCCTGCAGAATTTCCACCTGATCTGTAGATTTTGGATTTACCAGTCTTCACAATTGCATGAGCCAATTTCTTAAAAAAACTATCTATCTATTTATCTATCTATTATGGTTCTGTTTCTCTGGAGAACCCTAAGATACCAACTTTCTGAGAAAGAATTTTTTAATAGAAAATTATTTAGGTGAAAATTGATGTGATGGAGGATATGTTTCACAAGTTTCCAGCTTAGCTGATGCTCATAAGAAAATCCATCTAAGCAGGAGCAGAAGACAGTTCAGAAGCAGGGTGGTTGTGAGCAGTGTGGGGTAGGGATGCAGAGGGAGAGAAAGAAACATAAGCATTGTTTTAGTAAAGAAGTCAAAAGGAGAGAGGAAAGAAAATTTCCACAGCTGCAGTTAAATTTGACACGTAAGTATGGAATATGGGGTGGGGGAGGGGGGTTGAGATGTATCAAAAGAGTATTTTTTGCAGTTTGGGGTGTGTGAATGCCTATGTAGCCCCTGAATTCATGACTTCAGAAAAGTCTGAAATAAACAGATTTCTTAAGGATGTTAGTTTTAGATTGTAACTTTTTTTTTTTTTAAATGTGCTATTGGGTTGAGACTGACTCTGAGGAGACCTGGCTTGACATGAATCACACGTGTTTATATTGATGAAGAGTTCATAACTAGATAGTTCCATGCACAGTGTGATGGTTAAGGTTGTTGTCAACTTGGCTGGGCCATGATTCTCAGTGTTTTGGCAGTTATGCAATGATATAGTTATCCTCCATTTTGTGATATAACGTAATCACCTCCATGATGTGATCTGATGTGATCAGCTAATCAGTTGTAAGGGGAATTTCCTCAGGAGTGTCACCTGCATCCAATATATATGGATGTTCTGGAAAGCTTGCTGGCTTTTGCTCACTCTGTATACTGCATTTGGCTCATCATCATCTAACCTCCAGTTCTTGGGACTCAAGCCAGCGACCTGCTATATTGTCTGCCGATCTTGGATTCGTCAGCTCCTGCAGCACATGAGCCAGCAGCCTGCCATCGGACCTGCCAATCTTGGGTTCATCAGCCCCTGCAGCTACGTGAATCAGGAGAAGCCTCCAACCTGACACCTGACCCACGGACTTCGGACTTGCCAGCCTCTACAACTGTGTAAGCCATTTCCTCGAGATAAATCTCTCTCTCTTTTTACATATATGCATATATACATATATGTATACATACACTTACACATACTTACATGTGTGTGTGTGTATATATATGTATGTATATATACTTCACTGGTTTTGCTTCTCTAGAGAACCCAGCCTAAGACACACAGTAATAACTACAGATTTCTAAACTTAAAATCATCACCCTCCCCCCATTTCAATCAACTATATCAAGTTTATATATTTTGATTAATGGTGGCACTAGTCTTCTAGCCCACCACCTGTCACTTTGTGGTACTGTGGTAACTTGGGTGTTGCTATGATGCTGGAAGCTATTACATCAGTATTTCAAATACCAGCAAAGTCATCCATGGTGAACACATTTCAAACGAGCCTCCAAGCTAAAACAGACTAGGAGAAAGCTCTGGCAATCTACTTCAGAAAATTAGCCAACAAAAGTCTTATAGATCATAACATAACATCGTCCAATATAGTGCTGAAAGATGAGCTCCCTAGGTCAGAAGGCACTACACTATGGCCTCAACAATGGAGGCCTCAAAAATACCTATGAACATGAAGATGGTACAGGACTGGGCAATACTTTGTTCTCTTATACAAAAGGTCGCCATGAATTGGAGCCAACTTGATGGCAACGAAACAACAATGTTCCAGCAAAGGAAAAATGTCAACAGCTTCCTTATATTCTCCTGAGAATTTCTGACTTATTAGTACTATCATCAGTAGTGGAGGAAAAGAGAATTTATAATGCCTTAACATTGATTGAATTTGATCTTCAATTCTGAATCCTGTAATAAACAAGATAAATAGTTTTTACCTGGGGTGTCTGACCTCTGATGCACACGTTTCTCAGGTAACTAGTTTTATGGAATATTGGTATTGTATCACATTCACAAGTCCTATCCTCATATAGTAACTTTAACAAATTTAATTAACACAGCATAGTATTTTTTAAGAATAATTTGATATAATAAATCTGTTAAATATGTGTGCCAAAACCTTTAACCGCTGGCTAAAATTCCTCCAATTGTGCAAAGCTCAGTCATTTGCAGATAATGCCTCAAGATAGGAGATGTGAGTCAATATGGAATTCTTTAGATACTATATCACTACCACCTTAAGTTTAGGTTCATGGCTCAGTTGTTCTAGATCTGTGATGATGAGGGGAAATAACTGTCTTTGTTCAGTACGACCACCTTTGTTATATGAAGTTTTATTTTTAAATTTCTGTGTCTTATCGTCTACCCTCTCCCTCTTTTGCTTTCCTTTACTCACCAGAGTTTCATAGTTGGTCTCCCTTCAGGTTTTCTCAAGGACTCCAGTAAGATGTCTTTCTTTTCCTTGACATGCTCCTGTATTTTCTATTTTACTAGTGGAAACAAGTTGTGGATTTGTGGGATTGTGGCGTTTTTACATTCTCATTATCATATTTTACTATTTTACAGAGAGTAACAATCACTATTCTCTTATCAAATTATCACTTAAGTTTCAGAAGTTTTTAAATATGAAATATAATGCTGTACAAAGAAAATCACCCAACAATTCAAAATGCCCAAATTGTAATCACAACCTTGCCTATTAGTATCTATACTAGTTTCTATGAGCCATTGTTACCTCATCTGTAAAATGACCGTAATCACATCCACCTTGCCCCTCTTACAGACTTGTTCTTAGAGTCCCTGTGACCATGCAAGGTAGTCAATCAATCTATAATTATTTCATAACCTGGATTGTTGGGTTACTGTTGAAATCTATCCTGATTTAGGAGTAGGGAGAAGCTAGAAGTGATATAAAAACTGAGAAAGGCAAAGAAACCAAGCTTACATTTAAACACATTAGTCACAAACAAACTTCAAGAGCATGGAAATCTCAATATAGGTATTTTTAGTACAAAATTAAAAATATGTAAAAAGGAACATAGGAAGAAAGGATAAAATAGATACCAGAGTAAATAAATGGTAGATAGAATCTTTACCACTTGAAGGTAAATTTATTTATTTTTGAATTTGAAATGTTGTCATGTTTGTGAGAAAAGTGGCTGTTATGTATTGAAATGTATCCCCCAAAAATAAATGTTGCAAATCCTAACCCCTATATTTGTGAGTGTAATCCCATCTGGAAATAGGATAGTCTTTGTTACGTTAATGAGGTCATGTCAGTGTTGGGTGTGTCTTGGCCAATCACTTTTTATTTATTTATTTTTTCCCATACAAAAATTTATACATACATTGTTATGTGACTCTAATTGCTCTCCCCTTACTGTGATAACACAATCCTTCTTTCCACCCCCAATTCCCCATGTCCATTCAACCAGCCCCTAACCCTCTCTGCTCTCCCATCTCACCTCTAGACAGAAGCTGCCCATTTAGTATCTTGTATCTACTTGAGCTAAGAGGCAGACTTCTCACAAGTATCATTTTATGTCCCAAAGTCCAGTCCAATCCCTGTCTGAAGAGTTGGCCTTGGAAATTGCTTTAGTTCTGGGCTGATAGAGAATCCAGGGGCCATGCTTTCCGGGGTTCCTCCAGTCTCAGTCAGACTATTAAGTCTGGTCTTCTTACTAGAATTTGCATTCTGTGCCCCACTTTTCTCCTGCTCCATCAGGGACTCTCTGTTGTGTTTCCTGTCAGGGCAGTCATTGGTGGTAGCCGGGCACCATCTAGATCTTCTGGTCTCAGGCTGATGAAGTCTCTGGTTCATGTGGCCCTTTCTGTCTCTTGGGGTAATACTTTCCTTGTGTCTTTGGTGTTCTTCATTCTCCTTTACTCCAGGTGGTTGGGACCAATTGATGCATCTTAGATGG
>NW_004444177.1:1856519-1858100 GCF_000243295.1 Trichechus manatus latirostris
AAAAAAAAAAAAAAGGCACAATTTAGGCACGGAAGCAAAAAACACAAAGGAGGAAAGACTGATGCCACATGGAGATCACTAAGGAACCAAGGAAGAGAAGCTGAAGGAGACAAGGATTTTCTCCCAGAGGGAGAAAGAGAGAGGCTTCGCTTAGAAATGCTACCATGAATTTGGTCTTCTAGTCTCCTAAACTGTGAGAAAATAAATTTCTGTTCATTGAAGTCACTCTCTTTTGGTATTTTTGTTATAGCAGCACTGAGAGACCAAGACAGTTATGTGAATTTTTACTGAAAAATAAGGAAGCAAGAAAACAAGGTCAGTCTTCATATCAGTATCAAAGGAGCCAATGACATTTTTTTTTCCATTTTAGAGACTATTTCAGCTCCTGATTAACACAAAACATATTCTACTCATTTTCAACCTAAAAACTCATGCATCAAATTTATTAATTCTTATAGCATAATGATGATGGGAAAATAAGTTTTATAAAAGAACAGTTATAAAATTGTCAGAAATAGCTTTATCTTTTGTGAGGTTACTACATGTTTTGATAATGACAGAGAGAAAGAGGGAGAGAGAGAAGAGAGGCTTCATGTTTCCAATTAGACCAGAAATCTGAACAAAGATTGAGAAATCAACAATCCAATGTGGAAATAACATCTGAAGGCAGGTCAGTAACCCATATAGGTTGGTTTGTACAGTTTGGTTTGTACTCTCTGAAATTAGCATCCCTGGCAGCTGATATGTCACACATTTTAAAGTAACTGCAGGCAGAGAGGTTCTTAACCTCAGTAAAGGTATGGCTTTTAGCAAATATCTTGCACATGATCAAAGATTGTTTTAAAATTACTAATTGGAGTTAATCACCCTATATGATCCATTAGTTTGGACCTTTTTTCCTAACTGCTTTTAGAAATAGGATGGGCGTCATATTAATCCTCCGTGATGTTTCATTAGTTTCTTGTCACTGTTTCATTCGTTATATCCTATTTCAATTGGTGTCAATGACACAAAGCTAATTTCTTGACAGATACTTTTTAATAGTCCTCATAAATTGTGCTCATTATGTAAAATGGGTTGGATTTTTTACTGCTTCATCTTGAATGAATGGTTATATTGAAATGATTCATCTTTTAATTGTTGCCAAGAAGACATTTTCCTGGAAGCGTGTATGTTTTGAAAGAAATAGTTTGAGGGTAAATAAAAATAATACTTGAAAGAAGGTGAATATGAGTGTTTACCATATTCACTGAAACTCATCCTCAACTACTGCCTAATAAAATGAAGATAATTTTTATATTCTAATCTAATTCATAAAAGTTCTTATTTTATAAACTGCTAGTACCAACAACATTTTAAAAAGCGGAGGAAATGTTCAAAGTGAGTCATTTGTCCATAAAACATACGGACAAAACTTGCACTGAAATCTATAGAAGGATGTAAAGTTGCTATAGTGCATTAAAACCTTAAAACAGTAAATATGGTATAAAAAATAAGCATGCTTTAGTGTCTTTTAATGAATAAAATATTCACATTATCAAAATTTACAAAATAATAACATTTAAGGAGGATGCTTTTTTT
>NW_004444177.1:1868266-1872729 GCF_000243295.1 Trichechus manatus latirostris
CTCTTCATTTGATGTTCTAGGGTTTCAGGATTGTTGATTCTCTGTTTGGCTTAGTTTTTTGGATCTTTGTTGTGGAGGGACGGCGTGGTGCTTCTGCCTAGAGCACCATCTTGCCGGATTCTCCCAGTTTTTTTTTTTTGTGAGTGAGAATTTTGTTCTACATTTTTCTCCAGCTCTGTCCGGGACCCTCTGTTGTGATCCCAGTCAGAGCAGTCATTGATGGTAGCCAGGCTTCATCTAGTTGTACTGGAGTCAGTCTGGTGGAGGTCATAGTAGTTGAGGTCCATTAGTCCAATAATGCTTTATTCTTAAACTGTGTCTGAACTTTTCTGAATCCCTTTTAGATGCTTACAACTCTGTGAAATTACATAAATGCTGTTACCTTTATTTTAGCAAAAGATTAAAGAAAGATAAAGGTTTTATTGCATACTGTCAAATAGCTTTTTTGAAATGGCTCATTTAGGGGAGCTAAATAGCTTTTTTTATCAAACAATGAGCTGTAACACTATGGTGTGTATGAACCCTATCCATTCACAAATGTGCTGCCGAAGTTTGCTGAACAAAAACAATTTGTTTTTCTATACCTGTAGATGCATATTGTTAGAGTAATATCTGCTAGCCTGAATTCTGAGCTGTGTAGGTTTTTTAGCACAGGATAGACAGGCGTACTTGCAATGATTGAGAAGTGAGACATATATTTTAAGATCAGGCTGCATCACAGAAATTGCATATGCATTACAATGGGGTATAGATTAGTCTTTTACATCTGTAAGAAGCATTATTAGAAAAGTCCTGAAGTAGTGAAACACTAAAGAAGAATAAAAGGGTTAATATTATCAGTAATAAGCTTTTTTTATTTTAAAAAATATGATTTTCATTTTTTTAATACCTTCAAGCGTTTGCTAAAATTTTTCATATATAAAAATAACTCAAACATAAATATTTTAAATAATACTGATGTTAAGTTCACAATTTGGAATCAGAGTGGTGCAAATCTTCCTCTTATTAGCAAGAAATATGATAAATAAAAGCTTGGGAAAGCATGTAATTTTCCTGAGCATATTTTCTCATTTGTACCATAGTGACAACTAACATTATTCGGAGGATGAAAGAAACTGTGTGTAAAATAACTAGCTTTGAGCACAGTGACTGTCACGTAAGTTTACATATGTTGAAAATTATCATGATTAATATGGTTAAGATTGATTGATAGTCATATTATCAAACTGGTAGAATTAGGGCCTCAGAAAATTCATTCTTCTATAAATGTAAAAAGAAAACTCACAAAAATTATCTAAATCAATTCTTTCAGAGCCCTGGAAATTAACCAAAGGCTTGCAACAATCCAAAGAAAGTGTGTACAAGAAAAATGACAGAACCTTTCTAAGAACTGTGAATTTTTTTGGCATTTTACCTTGTGTCTTTCTCATCTCCCTTCCTCAGCTCTTTGATAGCCTTGAAAACAAACAATCCACAAAACCAGAAATTACTGAGAAGCTTAAACATTACTGGAATGGCAATACGTTTGGAGCTTCCTCAAAACCCCATCCCCAGAGAATTGTCATGATTTGACCTATCTGGGAGATCCCTGGAAACCCTCACTGACAGGGGTTGTTCCTACTTGACCTGAATCAGGGCTTATTCAGTGTAAACAGCCTTTTCCTTGAGATGTTTGTAGAAAACAATCAATGACAATTGTTTATCATTGCAGCTTCCTGAGGCAGCAATAAGAGTTGGGGCAAACAAGAAGCTGACCAAAACTTAAAAGAAAAAATCTGGGGAAAGAGAGGTTTAAAGGAAGCTTTGGAAAACTCCAACATATTCCTTGGAATCTACAAGTCCATGCATATGTGCATAGCTGAGTACATGCCCAGGGCTGTGCACATGCCCAGGTAAGATCTTAGAAAATCCTAAGTTTTCATTCTCACTGACCTTGAGGTTATGCGTAAATAGGAAGTGGTGGCTAAGCAGAGATTAAAAAAAAAAGAAAAGAAAACCAGCCTGCCTGAGTATTGAATGTGTACCCAACAAACACAGAGCCCTTTGTCAAAGCCTAGGAGATACAATGATGTAAGGCATTTAAAGACATCTCTGCTGAATAGTCAGCTGACCACTAGGCTAACAGAGCAGGGATTTCAATGACCTCACATATAAAGAATGCAGAATTTACATAATTAGTTCTGTAATTTCACTAAATGAAAAACAGCAACAACAAAAACCAGTAACAAGAAACGTCAAAAACAAATACTAACAACAAAACACCCTAGGGAGGGGAGGAAATCTAACTTTCAGATATGCCACATTATATTATTTAAAATTTCAGTTGCCAACAAAAACATTATGAAGCATGCAAAGAAAAAAATTATAGCCCATACCCAAAGAAAAATAATCAGTCAATATAAAGTGTCCCTGAGGAAGCACAGACATTGGTCTTCTAGACAAAGACTTTAAATCAGTCAATGCAATTTTGTTCAAAGAACTAAAAAATATCATGTTTAAAAAGTTAAAGCATAAGAACAATATATCACCAGGTGGATAATACCAATAGAGAGATAAAATTATATTTATAAAAAGACCCATATAGAAATCTTGGACTTGAAATGCACACTATCTAAAGTAAAAATTTTACAGGAATGACTCAAGAACTGATATGAAACAGCAGAAGAAAGAATCAGTAACTTGAAGGTAGATTCATTAAGAATTTTCAAGCTCAGGAACAGAAAGAAAAAAGAATGAAGAAAAATGAACATAGCTTCAGAGACCTGTAGGTCACCATCAAGCATACCAACACACACAAAATGAAAGTATCAAAAGGAGAGAAGAAAAAGAGCCAGAAGGAATATTTAAAGAAATAAATGTGCTAGAGACACAGAAGAATTTTTTATAGTGAAAAATAATCAGTCTACCATGAAGAAATAACAATTATACACATATACATATCTAATAAAAGAGCACCAAAATTCATGAAGCAAAAACTGACAGAATTGAAAGAATAATAAAAAAGTCAACAAAACTACTTGGAGACTTCAATACCCCACTTTCAATAATGGATAAAACAACTAGACAGAAGAGCAACCAGCAAATAGACGACTGGAACAAGGCTAAAAACCAACTAGACTTAACTTTGTATCTATAGGACACTCCAATCAACATCAGCAAATTACCCATTCTTCTTAAGTGCACATGGAACTTTTTCTAAGCTATGCCATATGCTAAGTCATTAAAAAAGCTTCAGTAAATTGAAATCATACAAGATGTGTTCTCCAAACACACTGGAATGGAATTAGAAATCAATAAGAGAATAGAAAATTGACATATGTGTGGAAATTAAACAGTATACTCTTAAATAACTAATGGGTCAAGGAGAAATCACAAAAGACTTTAAAATGAATGAAAACAAAAATACCTCATGCCAAAACTTATGCAATGTAGTTAAAGCAGTGCATAAGGGGAGATTTAGAACTACAAAAGCCTATTTTAAAAAATAATCTCAAATCATTAACCTAATCTTCCTCCCTAAGAAACTAGAAAAAACAAAATGTAGAGTAAACCCAAAGCAAGGAGAAGGAAGAAAATAATATATTAGAGTGAAAATTAATGAAATAGAGGACAGAAAAACAATAGAGAAAACCAATAACATACAATATTGGTTCATTGAAAAATTGTCAAAACTTTGGACTTCTGGAAACATGGCACTCTAGGCATAAGCACCACACCGTCTCTCCACAGCAAAGATCTGAAAAACTAAGCCAAACAGAGAAAACAGCAATCCTGAAACCCTAAAACATCAAAATGAAGAGATAAAGAACTCAGCCAAGCACCAAATGGAGTGAGAAAATGGACAGAGAACAGAGAGCAAGGAGAGATTCATGCAGAGGTCCCTTTCTGGGGGGGCTTTTCTTGGTTTTTTTCTTTTTTTATTTGTTTTGTTTTCTTTTCCCTCTTTTTCCCTTTTTCTCTTTCTTCACTACTCAGTTTCTCATCTCTCTAAACCTTCCTTCTCTTCCTGTCCTCTGAATACCTGGCACTGAATTCTTCCATGCCTTCTAGCCAGGCTGCACAGAAACACCTGGGAACAACTTCCCCAGACCTCATATCGCACTAGTGGGATCCCTAGGAGCTTTGCTTCTCTTTTTTGTTTCTAATTTTTATTTATTCATTCTTTTCTTCTTTTTTCTTCTTCTTCCCCTTTTTGTTTTTCTCCATTTCATAGTCTCTCATCTCTCCACTCCAACAGCAAGTTCCCCTAGTACTTTTTTTTGGTTGTTTGTACGTTTTTGGCTCCTGTTCCTTTCTCCTGTTTCCCATACCCATCTTAGCTCCACATGTCACAATCTCCCCCCTCCATCCTTCCTACCTGCACCGTGTACTTAATGTCACACCACCAAGCAGCACAGGCATGGCCTACTGGAACCTGCCCTGCACTGATTACCGACCTGCCCTGGTGGCTGTAGTAAGTGCCA
>NW_004444177.1:1874831-1899162 GCF_000243295.1 Trichechus manatus latirostris
ACTAGTGGACCACAGCTACCAAGGCCTCCACCAGACTGAGTCCAGTACAGCTAGATGGTGCCTGGCTACCACCACTGACTGCTCTGACCTGGATAACAATAGAGGGTCCTGGACAGATCTGGAAAAGGATGTAGAACAGAATTCTAACTCACAAAAATGACCAGATTTACTGGCCTGAGAGACTGGAGAAACCCCGAGATTATGGCCCCCAAACACCCTTTTAGCCCAGAGGTAAAGCCCCTCATGAAATTCACAGTTCAGCTGGTGTTTGGACAGCCTCATAAAATGAAACAGGACTAATGAGGCACAGCAGTCCAGGGACAAGGACTAGAAGGCAGGAGAGGACAGGAAAGCTGGTGATAGGGAACCCAAGGTTGAGTATGGAAAGTGTTGACATGTGGTGGGGTTGTTAACCATGTTATAGGGCAATTTGTGCACTAACTGTTTAATGAGAAACTATTTGTTCTGCAAATCTTCATTTAAGGTGCAAAAAAAAAGAATTATCTATGTGAGATCAAATTGACAACAACAACTCTAAAGGTCTGATGGGAAGCCTAAAGGACAGTGAGTTGAAGATAATGGTGATGGAATAATTTGGAAAAGGACAGTAAGAATAGCGGCACAACTGAAGAATGTAATCAATGTCACTGAATTACACATGTATAATCTTTTAAAATGGTGTAACTTTGTCTATGTATACTTTCACCAAAAGAAAGGTCCTCAAGGTCGAGAAGGGAAAGTGTTAACATGTCGTGGGGTTGTTAACCAATGTCATAAAACAATATGTGTACTGACCGTTTAATGAGGAACTATTTATTCTGTAAACCTTCATCTAAAGTACAATAAAAAAATTAAAACAAAAAAAAAATTGTCAAAGCTTTAGCTACTCTGAACAATAAAAATATCAGATAATTCAAATGAATAGACTCAGGAATGATAAGCGGAACATTGTTTTTCACATTATATAAATAAATGATTAGAAGAAATACGATGAGCAAACATATGACAACAAATTAGAAAATTTAGATGAAATGGACACATTACTAGCAGGGCACAAACTATTGAAACTGACTAACAAGGAAATAGAAAGATCTATAACAAGTAAAGAGGCTGAATTAGTAATAAAAGAAAAACTTACTACAAAGAAAAATCTACCCAATATGTTTTCACTGGTGAATTCTACCAAATATTTAAAGCAGAATTAACAACAGTCCTTTACAAACTCTCCCAAACTATAGAAGAAGGGATACTTCCTGACTCATTCTATGAGGCCAGTATTATCCTAATACCAAAACCAGAAAAGACATTACAAGAAGGGAAAACTAGGGACCAAAATCCTCTATGAATATAGATGCAAAGATTCTCAACAACAAAAAACTGACAAACTGAATCCAGAAGCATAAAAAGAACTATAGGACATGATCAAGTGAGATATATCTCAGAAATGCAAAGCTGTTTCAACATATGAAAATAAATCAATGCAATGCACCATATTAATAGAATACAGAAAAAATAAAACAAATGATTATTTAAATCAGATATAGAAAAAGAATTTGAGAAAAGACAATATCTTCTCTTGATAAAAATACTCAACAAACTAGAAATAGAAATTAACTTCCTCAGTCTAATAAAGGGCATCTATGAAAGATGGCTCGAGAAGACAAACTAAAGTATTATAATGGCATGTGCCAAGAGCTCGAGGTAGAAAACCAAAAGGGAAGAACACGCTCAGCATTTCTCAAACCGAAAGCACTGAAGAAAAAATTAAAGCCTCAGTTGCAATAGTGAAGGATTCTATAGGGAAAATATTAAATGGCACAGGAAACATAAAAATAAGATGGAAGGAATACACACAGTCACTATACAAAAAAGAATTGATCGACGTTCAACCATTTCAGGAAGCAGCATATGATCAGGAACCAATGGTACTGAAGGAAGAATTCCAAGTTGCACTGAAGGCATTGGCAAAAAACAAGGCTCAAGGAATTGATGGAATACCAACTGAGATGTTTCAACAAACGGATGTAGTGCTGGAAGTGCCCACTCGTCTATGCCAAGAAATTTGGAAGACAGCAACCTGGCCAACTAACTGGAAGAGATCCGTATTTATGCCTATTCCCAGGAAAGGTGATTCAGCTGAATGTGGAAATTATCGAACAGTTTCATTAATATCACATGCATGTAAAATTTTGCTGAAGATTATTCGGCAGCAGTATTTCGACAGGGAACTGCAAAAAATTCAAGCCAGATTCAGAAGAGGACATGGAACCAGGGATATCATTGCTGATGTCAGATGGATCCTGGTTGAAAGCAGAGAATACCAGAAAGATGTTTATCTGTGTTTTATCGACTATGCTAAGGCATTTGACTGTGTGGCTCAAAACAATTATGGATAACACTGGGAAGAATGGGAATTCCAGAACACTTAATTGTGCTCATGAAGAACTTGTACACAGACCAAAAGACAGTCTTTCGAACAGAACAAGGGGGTACTGCATGGTTTAAAATCAGGAAGAGTGTGCGTCAGGGTTGTATCCTATTCAACTGTATGCTGAGCAAATAATCCAAGAAGCTGTACTCTATGCAGAAGAAAGAGGCATCAGGACTGAAGGAAGATGCATTAACAACCTGCGTTATGCAGATGACACAATCTTGCTTGCTGAAGGTGAAGAGGACTTGAAGCACACACTTACCGACGAAGATCAAAGACCAGAGCCTTCCATATGGATTATACCTCAACATAAAGAAAACAAAATTCCTCACAACTGGACCAACAAGCAACATCATGATAAACAGAGAAAAGATTGAAGTTGTTAAGGACTTCACTTTACTTGGATCCACAATCAACACTCATGGAAGCAGCAGTCAAGAAAACAAATGATGTATTGCATTGGGCAAATCTACTGCAAAAGACCACTTTAAAGTGTTGAAAAGCAAAGATATCACCTTGAAGACTGGTGTTTTCAGTTGCTTCATATGCATGTAAAAGCTGGATGATGAATAAGGAAGACTGAAGAAGAATTAACGCATTACCTTTGAATTGTGGTTGTTGGTGAAGAATATTCAATATACCATGGACTGCCAAAAGAACGAACAAATCTGTCTTGGAAGAAGTACAACCAGAATGCTTCTTGGAAGCAAAGATGGCAAGGATACATCTCACATACTTTGGACATGTTGTCAGGGTGGATCAGTCCCTGGAGAGGGACATCATGCTTGGTAAAGTAGAGGGTGAGCAAAAAAGAGAAAGACCCTCAAGGAGATGGATAGACACAGTGGCTGCCACAATATGTTCAAGCATGACAATGATTGTAAGGATGTGAGGATGGCAGAGAACCAGGCAGTGTTTCGTTCTGTTGTACATAGGGTGGCTACGAGTTGGAACCAACTTGATGGCACCTAACAACAACAACAACATGAAAGATGGAGCCCTGGTTGCACAGTGGTTAAGAGGTATGGCTTCTAACCAAAAGATCAGCAGTTTGAACCCACCAGTCACTCCTTGGAAACCCCATGGGGCAGCTCTACTCTGTCCTACAGGGTTGCTATGAGTCGGAATGGACTCGATGGCAACGGGTTTGGTTTTGGTTTTATGAAAGATAGTTAACATCAGGCTCTGTGATGAAACATGGAAAACCTTCCACCTAAGATCAAGAACAAGACAAGGATATTCAATATTGTACTGTAGATTTTGGGAAGGGAAATTATGCAAAGAAAAGGAATGAAAATTGTTCAGATTTGGAAAGAAGAAGTAAAAGTAATGAAGAAGTACAAATATTGTATACAGAAATTTTGAAACAGTGTTGGGAGAAATTAAAAAAGACTTAATTAAATGGAAAGATATTCCTTGACTATTGGTCAGAGGTTTAATACTGTTAAAATAACATCATAACCCAAGTTGATCTACAGATTAAACGAAATTCCTACCAAAATCCCAGTTGATCTTTTGAAGAAATGGACATGTTCACTCTAAAATTCATGTGAAAGTATAAGGAAGGGACCCAAAATAGCTAAAACACTCTTGAAAGATAAGGACAAACTGGACGAACTCACACTTTCTGATTTCAAATTATGGTGTGTTGTTGTTAGGTGCCCTCCAGTTGGTTTAGACTAACAGCGACCCTATGTACAACAGAATGAAACACCGCTCGGTCCTCTGCCGTCCTCACAATTGTTCCTATGCTTAAGACCATTGTTGCAACCACTGTGTCAATCCATCTCACTGAGGGTCTTCCTCTTTTTTGCTTATCTTCTACTTTACCAAGCCTGATATCCTTCCCCAGGGACTGGTTGCTCCTGATAACATGTCCAAAGTACATGAGATGAAATCTCGCCATCTTTGCTTTGAAGGAGCATTCTGGCTGTACTTCTTCCAACATATTTGTTCATTCTTCTGGCAGTCCATGGTATGTTCTATATTCTTCACCAACATCATAATTCAAAGTCATCAATTCTTTGGTCTTCCTTATTCATTGTCCAGCTTTCAGGTGCATATGAAGTAACTGACAATACCACGGTTTGGGTGGATCAGACCTTAGTCCTCAAAGTGACATCTTTGCTTTTTAACACTTTATAAAGGTCTTTTGCAGCAGATTTGCCCAATGCGATACATAGTTTTATTTTTTAACTGCTGCTTCCATGGGTGCTGCTTGTGGATCCAAGTAAAGTAAAATCCTTGACACTTCAATATTTTCTCCATTTATCATGATGTTGCTTTTTAGTCCAGTTATGAGGATTTTCATTTTCTTTATAATGAGGTGCAATCCACACTGAAGGCTGTAGTCTTTGATCTTCATCAGTAAGTGATTCAAGTCCTCTTCGCTTTCAGCAAGCAAGGTTGTGTCACTTGCATATTGCAGGTTGTTAATGAGTCTTCCACCAATCCTGATGCCACATTTTTCTTCATATAGTTCAGCTTCTTGGATTATTTGCTCATCATAGAGATTGAATCAGTATGGTGAAAGGCTACAACCCTGATGCACACGTTTCCTGATTTGAAACCACACATTATCTCCTTGTTCTGTTCAAATGACTGCCTCTTGATCCATGTTCAAATTCTTCATGAGCACAATTAAGTGTTCTTGAATTCCCATTCTTCACAATGTTATCCATAATTTGTTATGATCCACACAGTCAAATGTCTTCGTGTAGTCAATAAAACATCAGCAAATACCTTTCTGGTATTTTCTGCTTTCGGGTAAGATCAACAATGATATCCCTCCTTCTATGTCCTGTTCTGAGTCTGGCTTGAATTTCTGGCAGTTTCCTGCCAATGTACTGCTGCAACTGTTTCTGTGTTATCTTCAGCAACATTTTACTAGTGTGCGATATTAATGATATTGTTCAATAATTTCCACATTCTATTGGATCACCTTTCTTTGGAATTGGCACAAATATAGATCTCTTTTGAGTCAGTTGGCCAGGTAGGTGTCTTCCACAGGTAGCTATCTTCCAAAATTTTTGCCATAGACTAGTTAGCACTTCCAGCATTTCATCTGTTTGTGGAAACATCCCAACTGATATTTCATCAAATTCTGGAGCCTTGTTTTCTGCCACTGCCTGCAGTGCAACTTGGATTTCTTTCTTCAGTACTATCGGTTTTTGATCAGATGCTATCCCATTAAATTTTAGAATGTCGACCAATTCTTTTTGGTACAGTGACTCTGTGTATTCCTTCCATCTTCTTTTTATGCTTCCTGTGCCTTTCAATATTTTGCCCATAGAATCCTTCAATATTGCAAATCGAAGCTTGATTTTTTTTTTCATTTCTTTCAGCTTGACAAATGCCAAGTATGTTCTTCCCTTTCAGTTTCCTAACTCCAGATCCTTGCATATTTTATTATAATACTTCACTTTGTCTTCTCGAGCTGCCCTTTAAAATCTTCTTTTTAACTCTTTTATGTTATCAGTTTTTCCTTTTGCTTTAGCTACTCTATGTTCAAGGGAAAGTTTCAGAGTCTCTTCTGATATCCATTTTGGTCTTTCTTTCCTGTCTTTTTAGTGACTTTTTGCTTTCTTCATGTATGATGTCCTTGATGTCATCCCACAACTCCTCTGCTGTTGGGTCATTAGTGTTCAATACGTAAAATCTGCTTTTGAGATGGACTATTTACTCAGGTGGAATATACTGAAAAGTGTACTTTGGTTCACATGGATTTCTTTTAATTTTCTTCATTTTCAACTGGAATTTGCATATGAGCAATTGATGATCTGTTCCTCCAATGGCCCCTGGCCTTGTTCTGACTGATGATTTAGCTTCTCCATAAATGACTGATATCCATAATGTATAAAGAACTCTTATAACTGAACAATGAAAAGACAAATAACCCATTAAAATGTGAAATAATTTGAGTAGAATTTTCTTTAAAGAATATATAGAAGTGGCCAATAAGTACCTAAAAACAATGCTTAAAATAGTAATTAGTTAAATACAAATCAATATCTCAGTGAGACACCGCTTCACACAAATTAGCATGGCATAGTCAAAAAAGAACCCTGGTGGCACTGTGGTTAAGAGCTCGGCTGCTAACCAAAAGGTCAGCAGTTCAAATCCACTAGCCACTCCTTGGAAACCCTATGGGGCAGTTCTACTCTGTCCTATAGGATCTCTATGAGTCGGAACTGACTCAATGGCACCTAAAAACAACAACATAACCAAAAAAGACTGACAATAACAAACGTTGGTGAGGATGTGGAGAAATCAGAACTCTCATACTTTACTGGTGGAAATGTAAAATGGTGCAGCCACTTTGGAAAATAATTTGTTAGCTTCCCAAAATATTAAACATAGAGTTACCACATAACCCTGCAATTCAAATTTTAGGTATGTTCCCAAGAGAAATGAAAACATATGCCCCCATAAAAACTTGTACAGTAATGTTTATAGTAGCATTACTCATAATAACCAAGAAGTACAAACAACCCAAATATCCATCAAGAGATGAGTAGATAAACAAAAGGTTGTTTAAATTCATCCTTAAAAAGGAGTAAGTATTTATACATGCTATAACAGGGACAAACATTGAAAACATCATGTTAAATGAAAGAAACCAGACAAAATAACTACGTATTGTATGACTCTATTTATTTAAAAATTCAAGAATAGAACAATACTCAGAGGCAAAATGTAGATTGGTGGTTACCAGGGACTGGGAGGAGGGCAGAATGGGGAGTGACTACTAATGGATACGTAATTTATTCATGGAATGACGAAAATGTTCTGGAATTAGATAGTGGTGATAATTGCACCAATGTAAACATCCTAAAAACCACTGAATTGTAAACATACAAGAGTAGATTTTATAGTATATGAATTATATCTTAATTAAAAATAAATAAATGATAGAATACATGGATGAATGTATCAATGAATAAGATAAATTCTAGAAAAAGATTGATAAAAATAATTAGTGCCAGAATTCCACTAATATCTCTTGATCTTGTACATATTTTACAACGTCATATAGAGACAAATCGGATAAAGCAGAGATGAATACTTTGTACAGGGAAATAACATTTTTGTCTTTCATGTTTTAAAAATGTTACAGCATTCTCTTATTTTCAATTTTCTTTTTCTGGAGTTCACATCTTTCTGATAGTTAATTAGAACGGATGCATATGATACTTTCTGCATTTGAAAGAAAAAAGCCAAATATTCTGCTATAGAGTCACCTTCATAGACAGGGCAAATAAATGCATTTTTTTTCAGAGAACAATTCATTACAATGTGTTGAGTTCCAAATAAACTTAAAGCTATCGGGGTTTGACTTTTGTTGTGCTTGGCAAAAGACAACTTATTTCTTCAAAGGAAAACATCTTTAAGAGGCTCGTGAGGTTTTGTGGTCATCAAATAGCTCTTACAAAAATCCATTTGGATGAGTTAATTGTAAATTAGTGAAAAATATAACATTTTCATTTTCTTTTGACTGCACGTCTATTCATAAACTTAAAAGTAAGGGAAAACAGAATGGAAAGTTACTACACAAAAATGTATTTAAAATCTTTTTGATACTTATGATGGGATAATGAAAAAAGATAATTTTCTTTAAAAGATTTTCTCTAAAAGATGCACATTATTATTGTCTTAGTTACCTAGTGCTACTGTAACACAAAGACCCCAAGTGATTGGCTTTAGAGAACCACCACAACCACCACCACCAGTTGCCATTCGAGTCAGTTCTGACTCATGACCACTCCAAGTGTGTCAGAGTACCACTGTGCTACCTAGGGTTTTCAATGGCTGACTTTTCAGAAGTAGATCACCAGGCCTTTCATCTGAGGCACCTCTGGGTGGACTCAAACCTCAAACCTTTCAGTTAGTAGCCAAGTGCATTAACAATTTGCACCACACAGGGACTCCTTCAAAAAATGAAAACTTATTTTCTTACAGTTCTGGAGGCTAAAAGTCCAAATCAGTGTCTCGGCCTTTTTGATTTCTTCCTTGTTGGTAACCTGAGTGTTCCTTGGTTCTTTGGCTTGTCGAGGATCCTGACATGTCATTTGTCCTCCCCAATATTTGTATGCCTGTCTCTGTGCCTAGTCTGCTCACTTTATACCTCAGAAGTGATGAGGTTAAGAAACACCTACACTGGGATAGCCTCATTAACAATAACAAAAAAAAAACCTATTTCTAAACCAAATCAATTCCATAGGAATAGAGGTTAGAATTCCAGCACATATCTTGGGGGATACAATTCAAACCATAAGAACTGTAATCAATATGGCTACCATTTCTCTGATAGATAAAAACCAGCTAAAATGCATGTTACAATTTGAGAGCAGCAATGGCTTTCAACTTCAAATAGAAGCTGTGATTTGGAACACATAAAATGAAAAACAAAAAGAAAATGGCATGTAAGAAGTGTAGATATGATACATTATTTAAGTTGCCTAGGTTTTTCTAATAATTTAGTTAAGAAATTTTTTTTCTTGAGGACCAATGGAAAGCACTAGATGAAATACAGTTTCATACACAATAGAGTGAACTTTAGGCTATAATACTATGCTATACAAAAAGAACTGTTGTATAAATCATATTTAGTATTCAACTATATAATAATCCTACTCAATTTGAACTTGTTTAAGTCTAAAAGAAAAAAAAAAACATGTTTTATTTCATTTAATAGATTGATTGCATTCTATTGATTCTACAGAGATCAGAATCTGAGCTTTTTATGTCTTCTGAGTTACGAGGTAACGGGCACAATCAGTATCTGTTGAACGAGTGAAATAGATAACCAATGTAAGCATATACAATTTTGTCATCATAAGAGTGTTTCAGTGAGTATGCAATTTATTATTTTTTAAAATTATTCATTATAGATTATTTATTATAATTTATTATTGTAATTATTTATTTTTTAGTTGAATGAGCCAAATGAGAAAATGTAAGTGGAAAATCATTGAAAATAGCAAGAGTTGCACAAATTCAAAGCATCTAGCAAGAATCTGAGTTGAATAACATCTGCGTAATTCATGGATGCAAGCCCTATCCCAGTAACTTTTCCAGACACCAGTTGTTGTCGAGTAGCTTGTGACTCATGGCAACACATATGTGTCAGAGTAAAACTGTGCTCCATAGAGTTTTCAATGGCTGATTTTTAGGAAGTCTGTCTCCAAGCCTTTCTTCTGAGGCTCCTCTGGATTGAGTTGAACCTCCAAACTTTTGAGTTAGTAGCCAAGTGCATTAACTGCTTGCACTATCTCTGGACTTCTCCCAGCAACTAGTAAAGTTCAAAATGAATATTATTAAATATACTTAATTTGAATATTGTAGAAGTGAAAAACGATCAGATGAAAAATCACTAAAATGCTATATCTCTAAAGCTCTGTGTTTAATCTCTCATATTTACCCATGAATCTGTAATCCACTAAATACATGCAATGCAGCATCATCTCAACTGGGGTTTGAACCTTAAAGTCAGAACATACAGTACATGGTGTGACTCCATTTTGCTCTTCTGTGGAATTCCCAAACTGCTTCTGAATCACTTAATTTGTGGTGAAAACAGAATTATACATACAAAGGAATGCAAGTATCTAGGCAGTTTCTGTTGACTTTAGAAGATAGTATAATATTTTTATAATTCTGTTAGCTTGATTTTTAATTCCCACTGAGTTTATAGAGAAAGAACACTCAGTTCAGGCAGAACTTATGTGATTGATCTTAGAGTTTCTTTTGCAACCACCACCCCCACCATCATCACTAAGTCTGCTTTTGGGTAATGAAGAGATTCTGGAGATCTATTATACTATGAAATTAATTGTAATTCTTAAGAACAGATAAAATATGTATTTTGATATTACGTGGAATTGTATTTTTATCACCAAAGAGAATGTTAAATTGCCTTGCCATAGTGACTGTGTAAATTGTGGTACTTAGTAGCCATAATGAGTCCCAAATGATGAGTTCTCAAGGAAAATACTATATGTGTGTGTGTGTGTGTTCCTCAATAAAAAATTAAAAAAGCAAAAGGGATTTTAAGTCAGATGAATATTTAGGAGGATTTGGAAATTGGACAGCTTATGACCTTAATATGTTACTGTTAGTTAACTGAAAAAAAGTCTTATTTATTTTAGTTAAGTGTTTTGTGCTTATTCTTTTCAAATTCTTTCACATAGCCAATGATGTCATTAATCATGTAATTTAAAGTGAGCATAAATTCAGTAACTTTGAGAACAAAAATGAAAAGAAAATACCCAAAAATACAATGGCAACAACGACTTTTGGAAGAGAAATCACTAGAAAGAAAGCTGTTACACATGGCACTTGAAAATTATGACATGAGGCAATTAAGAGAGCCAAATTAAATCAACTTCATTAGACTGCCAGAGTGAAGGAGTTGTCTTCTTTGACAAGTCTAGCTATTATTAACTATGCAATGTGTTCAGTTTGTTTCTAGCTCATCTCTCAGAATGCTAGTAACTTGGGAGATGACAAAAAACATATATTTGAAGGGTAGTTGGAATTCAAATTTAATCCTTGAGAATAATCACATAGCAACTCAAATATTCTAACTGCTCGATTGTTAGAGGTTAAAGCAATTCAAATTCCTTTTGATGATTTTCATATTTCACTTTCTTTCTGTTCTATACCATTATCATCTGTTAAGATTTGATATCACGTTACATACAACCTGCACCTACTCCCGGCAATTTTCTAAAAAAAAAAAAAAAAAAAAGTTACAATCTTAAACCTCAATTACTATTTTATCCTTCCTATTACAGTCACTGCAGATATCAATCCAATAATGGGAAATAATAATATGTGTGGATTTTTTATTTATTGTAAAACTTGAGAATTATTCTATTTGTTTTTTTGGATTTGTTTCCTTCAAGGCAAAAATATACCCTGAAAATACGAAATCTTAAATTTATGTGATTATTCCATATTACATTATTCTAACAATAGTAATATTACATTATTCTAATAATAGTAATAGAAGAGACTGATTACAAAGACGTCTTTTTGAGTTGTGGCTAAAAAGAATATTTAATTCTAATTGAACACAAACTAAATCCTCTAGGGATTTGACACCTGAAATACCAGGCAGTGAAAAAACAAAACATACATGATTTTCTCTGGCCATCGGGCTAATTCTGAAGATTTGTGTGTGTTTTTTAAACATGAGTCAAAGGCTTTTAGTGCCTCACAGACAGAAGTATAGTGCTGCACCATCCATTAGGAAAAATGAAGTGAGTGGCAAACAAGAGCCACATATGTAATTATAAATTTTGTATTAGCCACATGAAATAAAAGAAAAAGAGAAACAGGTGAAATTAATTTTAATAATAAAGTTTATTTGACCCAATATATCCAAAATATACCATTTCAAAAAGTAATCAATGTGAAAAAAATATTGAGATATTTTATTTTTTATTTTTGTACTAAGCTTCAAAATCCAATGTGTGTGTTTTATTTAGATCATGTCTCAGTTTAGACTAGCCGCATTTCTGGAACTCAATAGCCACTGTGGCTAATGGCTCCTTATTAACTAGTGCTGCTATACTGGACAGCAACTCTAAGTTTACCTGTGACATTGACACTGTATGACCCCTACCCATACTCCTTGACAAATCTCTTCAGCATTGAACATTTGATACTCCATTTGTCAAAGAGGAGATTGTAATTCCTATTTTCAACTACATAAGATTGTTTATAGCTGAGAGCAGCAATGACTATAAAACTTCAAAGTATTTGGTAAAAATGGTATTCTGGTCTAACCTATGATTATAATAATTCTCATGATCGCCTAAAGAGCATTGGCTACGTCTTGCTAAATGTCCTTAAGCTTGTGATTAGAATTTGTTTTGTAAGGATTAAGACAATGAGTGTTTAGAAAAAAATATCTGACACTCTGTGTTTTTACCCAAAATTTGTTTCCCTTTCTTCATTGCAGAGCCCTGGTGGCACAGTGGTTAAGCACTGAGCTGCTAACCCAAAGATGGGCAGTTGGAACCCACCAGCTGCTCCACGGGAGAAAGATGTGGCAGTCTGCTTCTGCAAAGATTTACAGCCTTGGAAACCCCATGGGGCAGTTCTACTTTGTCCTTATAATGTTGCTATGAGTTGGATTTGACTAGCAGGCAGTGGCTTGGTTGGTTCTTCTTTGTTAAAAGAACACTGATTTTGCTTAAGAATCTCTTTCCTAGGAGATGACCTTTTCACCATCTCAGGGATAGATCATATGTTAGGTTGGGCTCTCTGTGAAACAAACCTTGAGGCAGAGATCTGTCTCTGCAGGCTCTTTTTTAGGAACTGCCCTCAGAATAAACACCTATGCGGGGAGGGAAGGAAGCAGCAGTGGGCAATACAATTGCAACATAACCAAACTCTTGGACAGCTCTGAAGTCCCACCATGCTCATTCAGAGATGTCCCAAATTGAGACAATGGACTCTGCATCAACAGACATCAAATGGGGACTGCACCAGGGAGGGCACATTAACTTGAGCAAGACTGCTTTCTTTCATGGAAGATAGTTCCTAAAGAGATCTCATCTGTGAGTTCCCAGCTAACCCTGGGAGCTGAAATGGAGTGCCTTATTCCTGAATAGGGGATCTGGATGGGCAACCACAACATCTCTGTAACATGGAATTGCATAATCCAACTCTTCTGAAACTGTTTTCTTCAAAACCTTCCTCGAAAATAAGGGAATTGTATGAAATACTGGGGTAAGATTAAGACTGCTGGGGCAGACCTTTAGCTTTCTAGGTCCTGCTAAGTGACCCTAAATACGAAGATGGTCACTATCTTGGCCCACCAACAACTTGTTTGTGACAAATGACTGCATTCTGAGATACTGGTGTTAAGTTCTCATCAACAACAATTAATACAATCCCATTCTCCTTGTATATGATGGATATGGGAGTCAGGTCCGACCTACAAGTTGGACAAAGACTCCTGGGAGAGAGTTTTTAAAATGCTTTCTCACTCCTAAGAAAAGTTGCAGAATTTCCCCCTTTCCTCTGCATATGGTGCCCGTGTAAAATAGGGGAAAAAAATGATCCTCTTTTTAAAAATATAAATATAGAAATAAAATAATTTAAACTCTTTTTTGATGAAAGAATATATTAAATCAGTAATGTGTGTTTTCCTATAGGCAAAGGATCAGCTTTAAGTAAAAGCAAGCTGTACAGCCAATAATTTGAGTGTAAAAGAACTTCATTTAGACTGTTATAAATCTTTTTTTTTTAATTTCATGACAATATACCATATTTTTATGCACATTACATCCTATAGTTGGTAATCTCTAGGCTGAAGGGAATTACTTAGAGTGTTAAAACATTTTTGTAGGAAACATTACTAGTCCATAAAATACATGCCTGTTAGTTTTGTATTGTAATTAACATGACATATTTTCTTTATTTTTATTCCCACAAAATAAAAAATCAATATTAGCTGTTTTTAAATGACTAAAATTAACATGAGTTTTAATGACTACAATGTGTTCTAATAATAATCTCTTTTAGTATTGCTTAATCAGAAAATTATGAAAAAATTAAAATGTATCAGTTTCTAAACTTTAATTTAGCCTTTATCTATACAGTACTATATAACATATGGAATTGCTATAGGCATGCTGTGACCATGAGGGAAATTACTCTGAGAAAAAAAACAAGATGTTGAAGATAGCAATCTGAAAAAATGGAAAAATTAAAGTTGTTGAACCACTGGATTAATTAAATCTGAAGTTAGTTTTCTTGAATTTGTTGTTGTTATTGTTATATGTGATAATACATTCTCATTTTCTTAAGCCAGTTGATACAGGCTTTTATGTTACTTGCAGCCAAAAGCATCCTACCTGATACAGAGAAATCATATATAAGTAAAACCTGTGAAAGCTGGAACCTGTTTAAGGCAGAAACAGGCCAGAGAAGGAAAACTCAAATATTCTCCACTAATAGAGAGCAATAGAAAACTAGTAAGACTGCACCCTGACAATGGCAGAAAACTTGCAAGACCCAGATGAACAAAGCAGTCTTGCTGAGTTCCATCTTTCACAGGTTTCACTGCACGTAGGATGAAGTATTGGGAAATTATTATCAGAGAGCCGTTGGTTCACATTCCTGACTTTGCCGATTATCAGCTATGTGACCTGGGGGAAATCTACTTAATTGTAAAATGTTTTCTCATCTGTAAAATTATATTGTGATTTTCATACATTGTTATGGTAAGCAATA
Source organism: Trichechus manatus latirostris (assembly GCF_000243295.1). Classification (NCBI taxonomy): domain Eukaryota; kingdom Metazoa; phylum Chordata; class Mammalia; order Sirenia; family Trichechidae; genus Trichechus; species Trichechus manatus. The sequence continues at coordinate 1,889,512 of NW_004444177.1, forward strand.
ACTCTCATAATCTGTGTAAAGCCCTTAGCAGATTGGTGAACAGACTTTAAGATGACCTCCCATGAGACCTAACTCGTATTGGTATACCTTTGTATACTTCCCTGCCCTTGAGTGTGGATGGGATTTGTGATATGTAACCAATAGAATATGGTCAAATTGATGAGATATCACTCAGTTGATTATCTTAAATTATATAAGATCTTCTTGCTAACTGACTTCCGCTAGAGACTATCCTTGTTGACTTGGTGAAATAAGCAGCCATGTTGGGAAGCTCACAGGACAAGGAACTGTGGGTGGCCTCTGGGGACAGAGATGGCCTCACATGACAAGGAACTATCAGTGACTTCTAGAAGCAGAGGATGGCCTCCAGCCAAAAACCATGAAGAAATCAGAAACTTCAGTCCTACAATCACAAGGAAATGAATTCTGCTTGGAAGCAGATGCTTCCCCATTGATCCTACATATGTGAGTGCAATCTAGCTGACACCTTCACTGTAACCTTGTGAGACCCTAAGCAGAAGACTTAACTAAGCCTGGATTCCTGACCAAAGGAAATGACACTGTGTATTGTTTAGAAGTGCTAAGTTTGTGATAATTTGTTAGGCAGCAACAGAAAACTAATACAACAGATTTCCTGATACTTTGTGAATTCTCTATAAACAGCTATTTTTATTATTTACATACACACACACGTATTTTTTCAGCAACATGTAAAAAGAATTAGTGTAGCACACTTATGAAAATACCTTACAAGGGGAGCGTGCGGTTGGCAAAAAAAGAAAAGTACAACATATGCATTAATTGCATAAAAATAGGGTAGACCATAAATAAAAGGGAAAAAAAATGACCTAAAATCAAAGTTAGCATTCAAAATACATAGATTCTGGCGAAGAAACTTGAAAGGAAAAATATGAATCATAGTGGAAAACTAGAAATCTGTATAATTTATTTAATGATTCTATATATGGGACAGGTTAGATGAGAGAGAGAGAGAGAGGAAAAGGAGAGTAGTCAAAAGGTCCAATCACTCAGCAGTTCTAGAATTAAAAATGATCCCTACTCCAAGAAGACCTGTGGTAAAATCCCTTCTCCTTCTCAATTTTTTAGTGACGTGTCCAATGTTTGTCAACTTGCAGAAAGAAAATATTGAAAAGATGGGTATTGATGACTACTGTTTTGGATTGAATTGTATTCCCTCAAAAGATATATTGAAGTCCTAGTTCTCAGTACCTGTGAACGTACCCTTGTTTGGAAATACGGTCCCTTGAAGATATAATCAGTTAAGTTATCGTGAAATAATACTGAAGTTGGGTGGGTTCTAGTGCAATATGAGGAGTGTCCTTAAAAAAGAAGAGAAGAGACACAGAGAGACACACAGAGGGAGGATGGTCATGTGAAGATGCATCTACAAGCCAAGGAATGCTAAGGGCTACCAGAAGCTGGGAGAGACAAGAAAGGATCTTCCCCTGGAGACTTCAAGAGGAAACAAGGCCCATCTTACACTTTGATTTCGATTACTAGCCTCCAGAACTGTGAGACAATAATTTGCTTTTTTTCTAAGCCACCTACTTTGTGGTACCTGTTATACCAGCACCAGGAAGTTAATACAGTTTTCAGTTTCAATAATTTGGAAGTTTATTTCTAATCATATTTTTGGCTCCTTCTGTTCCATTTATTTTCTTCTAAATTTCCCACTGTGTTAAAAGAGCATCTTGATTTACTGTCTTCCTTGTTTCTAATTTTACCTCTCATCTTTTTATACACTGTTTTCCAGGGAAGCTACACACGTTAGTTCTTTACATAATCAATTCTGTGTTTTTCTGCAGTGGAAGGTATTTGCAAGAAAGAATATAGTCTCTGAAATGAATACTTACAGACGTGAAGAAGAGAAGGGACCAGTGAAAAGAGAAAGAGATGGGGTTCCTGGATTGGACGCCTTGAAGAATTAAGGAGCATGAGCACCTTCAGTTGGTGGGGACAAACAAGAGCCATCATACTTGAGTTAAGGCTGGGAGATGAAGACAAGATCTTGAGAAGAGTGATGTTCATCGTAGACAAATTTCAGAAAGTATTAGTGAGATGGGATTAGAATGCGTTCAGAGCCTCTTGTGTATAAATTCAGGAGTTTCTGGATGACATGAGAAGTTTAAGTGTCTGGAGGTGACTAAGGAGACAGGCATGTGAGGAAGGGTAGGCTTATCTCTTAGAATTTCTTGTAGTACAGTGGGAACTTCTACAATACTAATTTAAAAAATTGTCTTTTTAAGTTATATTTTTTAAGTTTTCTTTGGAAAAATCCCAAAGATTTATCTAAGACCTTCCTCTGTTTCATCAGTTTATTCATGAATATATTCATGAGTATGCACGTCTGTGTATTTCTCTCTTTCCTATTTATCTATCATCTATCTATTTATCTGTCATTCTGTCTATCTATCTATCTATCTGTCTGTCTGTCTATTTACCTTCAATACTCGCCCTCTCAAATCTTCAGCTGAAATGTCAGTTGATACGCACAACTCTTGTCCAATTTCAGCCTCCACAATGCAGCTTTACTGGACTAAAGAGTGACCTTTCATTCTTCCTAGACTCTGGCATCTAGTTATGAGGTAAGGAATATAATCCTTATAATTTGAAGAAATGTATACTTTCTTGTTTTTGCCAAAAATAGTAGTTGATAAATATAATCCCTGGAGTATAACACTCTCTTCTGTTTATGCAATGACCTACAGCTAAATTCTCACCTTAGGATTTATTGTACCATGCCCTATGTCCTTACTCTCATCAAGGTGCCACCCTGTTGGGGCTAGAGTCTCCAGTGCACTGAGAGGTGCTGCTGTGTGTAAAGGGACTCCATCAGGGAATGTCTTGGCATCATCAGAATGTATCCCCACCACTGTAGAGATCTGGCTTTGTAGATAACCAGGATCTCTATAAAGTGATAATATACAATGAGGAAGTAAGGAAGCCTCTTCTATCTGCTGTTCTGTTTGTTTGTGCCCCCTTCCCCCAATTACATTCTACTTCAAATATAAGGATGGAAGATTTATTAATCTGGCCCATCTGCAGTGTGGTAGTGTGGCTAGAGGTTGTTCCTCCTAGGTGGTTGCAAATCAGTGATTATAATCTCGATTTCAGTGTCGCTTATGTACATCATGCGTAGTTCTTTTGAGAGATGGGGAGAGGTAAATCCCAAATCCTTAATTATTTTACTAATAGAGTACCATATGTTATCATTTACAAATGGCTGAATTACATTCCTCTCACTTCTTATTCATCTGTCAATAACACTACATCATTATACAAATGATACATAAGAATAATAACCCTAAAACTTTCAGAGTGTTTTTTCATATAGCTCATGTGAGCATACATATAACCTTATGAGACAGAGATTAATATTAATAAATTACTGATGAAGAGGTTTGTTTATTAATATTAATAATTTACTAGTGAAGAGTTTAAAACTGAAAAGTAGAGCGTACATGTCTGAAACCCAGTTTTCTGGTCGCATACCCAGTGCATTTTTCTATTATTATACTAGGTAGCATGAATGATCAATTGATATAAATCTAAGCTGTAAATGCACATAGAAAAGATGAACTTTCAGGCTATTATACATTTTGATAGGATACTAGTCACTGAAATGGCTTAGATAGTTCTGGAATATTTTTGATTTATAAAGTTGTATTTTTTTTAACCTCAATGTAGTGGATATTCTGTTCTATATACTCATCATCAACTTTAAATATTTAATTTTGAATAGATACAAATACTGATATAAATATATATTGATTTAAAAAATGTGCCTTAAATGAAATTGCAGAGTCTATTGTCATTGCAAGATGATGCATTCATAATAAACTCAGATTATGCTTATAGATTCCAGAATCTATTAGAACATTCACTATAATTGAAATATTGAACTAACGAGACACACCAAATCACTCCAAATTAATCCTGCTTTATTTATCCTTATACTTCATTTGTCTCAAGTTCATAACATAATATACTTTATCCTTTAAATCTTCATATTCTTTTCAGTACCTAGCACAGTGTCCTGTAAACATGTATTTAATGTCTTTATTGAGTACCCAGTATGTGTCAGGTATTTTGCTATGTGATTGTGTGTATATTTAGTCCTAGGAAATCCACTGTCATTGAGTTGATTCTGACTCACAGAGGCCCTATAGGACAGAGTGAAACTGCCCCATAGGGTTGCTAAGGCTATAAATCTTTATGGAAGCACACTGCCACATCTTTCTCCCTCGGAGCAGCTGGTGGGTTCAAACCACTGACTTTTTGGTTAGCAGCTGAGTGTTTAACCTCTAGGGATCCTTAGTCCTTCAAAAGAGAGGATGCTAATGATGCCTACAATGCATTTGTGCAAATTAGAAAAAAGTCATTATTTTCTTTAGCACTTTATTTCCATATATTGAGAATTTGTCACAATATACTGATTTTATTAGAAAGAGACATGGTACTCCCCTCTAACCCAAAATTGTCAGAGTAAATATCCAAGTTTATAAGATTGCTTTGTGCAGTGCACAAATACTTGCTTTTATAAAGCTTAGAGTCTAATGGGAGAGATAGATTTTAAGCCAATAATCACACAAATAAGTGCCCAACTGCAAATGTAGCAAGTGAAGTTAAAGTTATGGGCAATTTGCTCTGAGATAGACTTGAATTGGATTCTCTGTGAGAACATGGTGTTTGAGGTCAGATGTGCATACGTGAGCCAGAAATAGGCAAGCAAACGCTGTGGAAAAGAGCACTGAAAGCACAGGAAACAGCAAAGTGTGAAGTAATGAGGCAAGAGAAAAGCTTGACTCCTAATAGAAAGTGAAAGATGGCTAGTGAGTGTACAATGTAGCCAACAAAGGGGAAGGCAGTATAGGATGAGCCTGGAGACGGAGGCAGCAAACAGATGACGGAGGTTCTGTTACTGTTCCTGGTTAGTTCCATGTATACAAATTACCAGTTCCCATTGAGTTGATTCCGACTCACGGTGATCCCAGTTGTGTCAGAGTAGAACTGTGTTCCATAGAGTTTTCAGTGGCCGAGTTTTTTTGGAAATAGACAGCCAAGCCTTTCTTCTGAGGTTCCTCAGGGTGGACTTCAACTGCCAACATTTCATTTAGCAGCTTAGCATATTAACCCTACCACCCAGGGACTCCCAGTTCCATATATAAGGGGAAGTTGTGGAAGGATTTTGAGAGAAGAATTGGTATGAGTTATGTACATTTTAAGCAGGTAACTCTGACAACTAGGCAGAAAATGGACTGGAGGAAAACAACCACGGATTGTGGGAGACTTGAAGTGGTGGGACAGACAATAGATAACGAAGACTTTGTTTAGCCTGGTAACAATGAAGAAAGAGAATCAGAGAAAGTTGACAGATATGTAGCTGATATAAAAATCAATAGCTTTTTTGGTGTATAATCAAACTTTTTTGGTATATAATCCAAACAGATTCACAAAGAGACATGATGCATTTATTGGCATGATCAATAGATAACTGATGTCTTATGTAGAGAGGCTTCACAATACACAGCTCTCTATTCCTGAGACTATGAGAAAAAAGATGCAAATTCTAAAAAATTCCTTAAAAACTGTAAGAACCATCTGTCAAAAAGTCAAATGGTATATACAGAAATAAAAAAAATATAAAAATAAAATACTTTTTAATGCTGTATTAAAATACATATGGGAAAATATTCACTATGTCTAATAACCAGAGAAGTGCAAATCATAGTAAGTTGTCATATTTCATATACTAACTAGGAATAGTTTTGAAGATGACATCACCCAGTGTTTGTCAGTTGTTAATAAGAAGATACACTCAAAATTGTTAGTGAAAATTTGTACAATGTTTTTGAACAGCAATTTGATAAAAGAGAGTGAGAGAGCACAAACATTTCATGCTCTTTAGCTTAGTAATTTACTCCTGAGAAATCATCTTAAGAAAATAATATTAATAAGTTAAATGCATGTGAAAGATTCATTGTAGTATTACTTATCTTACCAGCAAATTAAAAAGAAAATTAACAATAAGCAATAGGTAAATAAACTGATAGTATATTCTGAAACCATTAAAATATCTAATTATAATCTGCTTTCAAAAGGGCAAGATCTTCAAGGGACTGAAAGGAATCCTGACTCATGGTGTTTATTTAGTCAATGTGTTTGTTCAGTGGTGATTTTTATCTTAATTTCTTTTGCTTTTATTAAAGTTGGACAATAATTATTTTAAGCATTATCTCTTTGTAAGGTTGAAAAACATTTTGATCCCTTTGTAAGGTTAGAAGAATGAGTTAGAGAGAAGGTAATTTAATTCCTCAGAATCACCTTGTAAATTGGCAGCAGGACTTGAACTTTATTACATAGACTAGCAGATTTAAAACTCAGGTAATAACCTCTGACTCTAAGCATCTATATTAACTGAAAGGTTGCTCTATGCAAAGGGTCATACCAAGTGTCGTGCAATCACAAACAGGTTGCATTTGTCTCTCAGCCTACTTAGTTGCTTTGATTCTGGCATAGTGTTTAGTTCGTATTCGGTTCAGCAAAGGTGGATTTTCCACCTTGGGTTTATTACTTTAACAGTTATTCACTTGAGTGACTGTGTTTCTAAACCAATTTTGAGCATGTCATTGGACACAGTTCAAGTAAGACAGGCAGACTGGGTCTTTTTATGTTTCTCACCATGGGTAATTGCTATTTCTACAAATGTCAAAAAGTGCCATGTTTCCACAGAGCTGTGAACAACATTGTCAATTGAAGGGCAGCAATACATGAAAACTATTTCAATGCTTTATAGGTATTGATTTAGGAATAAACAAAAAGGAATCCATATTTAATACTCAGTATTATCTTTTATAAATCTAGTGCTTACAAGTGTCACATATCCATTAATACAGTGGATCTAGACAATGGCTGGAATAGCATCTTGATATTTCCTACGGAAAAAAAAATCACGATTATCTTCAATTCTTTATTATTCTATTAAGTATCAGGCTTGCCAAATCATATACAGCAAAGATAATATCCTAAATTCAAGCCATATTTCTGCTTGAAATATGTCCTTTCTTGTTAATTCTGTTTTGTTCTGTTCGGAATGTGCTAATGTAATAAAGAGGAAGGTTTTGAGTGGCTGTTGTCCACAAGGAAATTATAATAGAGGCCATATATTAACTGAGAATAAGTGGCTGTTGATGAAGTCATGAATGGTTCTGGTATACTTTTATATATAGCTTAATGCTCAAACAACCAAATATTCAACCAGCAAAGATTTAATGACTACTCTGAACAAAACACTGCTATTTAGTAGTAGGCGATGGAATTTAATCTCCCTCCTGTATTTCGGGTAGATAAGAAAAAAGTCCACTGGGTCTTGATGGGGAAATGAACAGAAGATGTTTTTATGCAGGTATGGAGGGATTTCATGGTTTCCATTTGAAGGTTTCCACACATAGAGGAAAAGTGCCTCTCTTCTGCCCCGTCAAGGTTCCATTAACCTGTTCACTCCTGCTGCTTCCGGGAAGGCACACCAGCCTGATGCAAGCCCTTTGGACTGTTGCCCACATACAAGACAGGTGGAGGTGGTGCATAAATCATGGCTGAGACTAATGAAGGCTTGATAACACAGGAAGGAATACAAGATTGAAATTTGAAACTGTGGCTCAAAGAGGAATACTCATAGTAAGCAGTACTTTCAGTTTTGAGGTGGTCTCTCCAAGGGTCTAATTGTTTAAAGAACAGCAAGACCAGGGCCCACATTCTTTGATCTTGCGGATTCTTCACCCCATGAAGGTTACCTTGACTAATGGAATCTGGAGTGTGCCTTCATAAGGAACTAGAAAAGCACTGGAGAGCTGAAGTTATATGCCTTATTGGGTTTTTGGTTCTTTGTGCTGCTTCTTTTCTGGTTACCTAGACAAGTGAAGTACAAAGAAAATGATACAGAGTCTAAGTCAGCATTTTCACCAACTTAAAGCTCATACCATATTTCATAGCCTGGTCTGGCTCAGATGGTGGGCCTCTTTGCAGTAAAAATGAAGAAGCAAGCCTAAATTAATGTAAGGTGAGTCAAGAGACCCAGCTGACTCTCTGGTTGTGGTGGAGAATGGTAAAAAGCTAAAAAAAATTATAGTTCCTTCTATAGCTTGACCTAGTGGCACAGTTGTTAAGAAAGCAGCTGCTAACCAGAAGGTTAGCTGTTCAAATCCACCAGGAGCTTCTTGGAAACCCTATGGGACACTTCTGTTCTGTCCTATAGGGTTGCTATGAGTCAGAATCTACTCGATGGTAAAGTGTTTTATTATTTTTTTTTCTATAGCTTGACAAGTTTCACTGTTCTACGCTATTGCTTCAAGCATAAGGTAGCACAGAAATTGATCTTTTGCCACTTATTAGTCATGTATATTTATTTATTTTAATAATAGACTTTATTTTTTGAAGCAGTTTTAGGTTTAAAGGAAAACTGCTCAGAAAGTACAGAGTTCCCATATACCCCCTCTCCCTCTGCCCACAGTTTCCCCTATTATTAACATCTTGCATTTGTGTGGCATATTTGTTACAACTGATGAACCAATATTGACATATTATTATCAACTAAAATCCACAGTTTATATTAGTGTTCACTCTTTGTGTTGTTGTACAGTCCTATGGGTTTCAACAAATGAATAATGTCATGTATCTACCATTACAGTATTATGCAGAATAGATTCACCACCCTAAAAATCCTGTGTGCTTCACTTACTCTTCCTTCTCTTCCTCCTTCTTCCTGAGCCACTGGCAACTACTGATTTTTTTGCTGAAGATATTTAGGTCAGTGAAGCTATTCTGTATGATATTGTAACGTTGGATACATGACATTATGTTCATTCATTTTTCATTTATCCATTTATTTGACAAATATTTATTGAGAACTTACTATGTCCCAGGCACCACTTTAGTTGAAGAAAAGAGTCAAAGATTGTTTCTACCTTATCTTCTGCTTGAAACAATAGGTGGAACATGAAGTTTGTCAACAGACACCTTCTAGCAGTAGGTGACAGGCAATAAACAGTAGACATGATACATGAATAAATTATGTGGTATACAAGAAAGTAATATGTGCTATGGAAAAGAAAAAAGTAGAGTTGGAAGAGGGATTTGGAATGAAGGGAGCAGGGACAAGTTGAAGAGCTGAGTAAGTGGACAGGAAAGGCCTCATTGAGGAGCTGCCATTTGAACTAACACTTGAAGGAGGTAAGGTTATTGGCTGTAAGAATATCTAGAACAACCTTTGAAGCAGAGGAAACAGAAACTGTGAAAGCCCTGCACAACAGCAAGGAGGCCAGTGTAACTGGAGCAGAATGAGCTAGGTAGGGGGAGTGAAGTATAAAACGAAGTCAGAAGGTTGAGTAAGCCAGTTCTCCTAATGTGAGCGTGTCCTGGTGCTCTCGGTCTCTATCTAGACTCACTCCCGTAGTATTCACATGCAGTCTTATAGCTTTAAGTACCTCATACATGCCAAGGACTCCCAGATTTGTATGTCCTGTCCATACTTCTCTTGAACATCAGCCTTGTAGATCTCCAAATTTTGGTTTGGATGCCTACAAAACATCTCAAATTTAGCATTTTACTAAAGGTTCTACTGACTTCCCTCCA
>NW_004444177.1:1899262-1903528 GCF_000243295.1 Trichechus manatus latirostris
AAGAAGAAAAGGCCAAAACAAAACACTAACATTACAACTCAAACAAATAGAAAGAGAATTGCGAAAGAAGCACCCTCACCAAAAAACAAAACAAACAAACAAAAAAAAACAGATATATAACAAAATAGCCCGGGCACATTTGCAGGGTTTTGCAGACTTATCCAGCCTTACAGTGAATAAGCCAAACACTTTGGAGTTATCCCAGACTTCTCTTTTTCTCTGCACCCTGTATCTTATCCATCACCAGATTTTGTCAACTTTGCCTTGAAAATATATACACAATCTGACAACTTCTTACCACCACATCCCAGACACATCCTTCCTATGTGTTCTCAGAACAGCAGACTCCTTCTGGGCACTCTGGGGAAAATCGGCTTTCTTGCCTTTCCACACTTCTAGAAGCTATCCGGGGATCCTGGTGGCAAGTGATTAAGTGTCTGGCTGCTAACCAAAAGGTAGGCAGTTCAAATCCATCAGCTGCCCCTTGGAAATCCTATGGGGCAGTTCTACTCTGTCCTATACGGTCGCTAAGAGTCAGAATTGACTCGATAGCAATGGATTTGGTTTTCTTAATTTAATTTAATTTTTTTTTGAAGACGCAACCCACATTCTTTGGCTATGGCCTCTTCCCCTATCTTCAAAGCCAGCAATGATCAGCTGAGTCTTTTACATGATGCCGTCTCTTTGGTTCAGACTCTTCTGACTCCCTCTTTTGATTGCATTGGGATCACTTGGATAATTCAAGATAATCTCTTGGTTTGAAAGTCAGATGGTAAACAATGTTAATTTTATCTGAAATCTTAATTATCCCTTACAGTGTAACATATTTATAGGTTCTGGGGATTAAGATGTGGACATCTTTTGGGATGCGTATTATTTATAAATCAACAAGAAAAATAAAACATCTCAATGAAATAAATGGATAAATGATATGAAAAAAGTAAGTCAGTGAAGAAGAAATTTAAATATGCAAAAACATATGCTCACTTCAGTAGTGAACAGAAAAATTCAAAATTTAACAACAATGTCATGTGATGTTATAACTACTGCATGGACAAAACAACAAAAATACCAAGTGTGGGCAAGGATGTTGAGAATGAGAACTATTCTTTCCCCATTGAATTGCCTTGGAACTCTTATTGAAAATAAATTGACCATAAATGTAAGAGCTTATTTCTCAACCCTCATTTCTGTTCTATTCCTCTATGTAACTATCTTTGTGCCAGTACTGCATTGCAAGTTTTGAAGTCAGGAAGTACGAGTCCTTCAACTTTGTTCTTCTTTTTCAATATTGTTGTGGCTACTCTGACCCATGTGTATTTTCATAACTTCATTTTAACTGAAAAGTTTTATCTGGTTTATTGTAATTTATGTCCAAAGAAATACTTTTGTCCTGCATCTGGAGGGATTTATCTCAAGTATCTCAGATTTTCTGAGACAATCCCATTTATGTCTAGTATCTCTGCATAATTATTAAATGTGTCCTTCTTGTATTCCCAAAGGACTCCTACTCTGGATGACAGAGTATTCAGTCATTCTCATTTTAGATTATGTTAGAGCTGCAATTCCTAGGCCTATCCAAATAGGAAATTGAGTCTGTTAGAGAACAGCTACAATCCATGAGTCCGTTCCAAATATACGAAGCTGTTTAAAATTTTCATTCATCTCAAATTGTTAAGATAAACTTATCAATCACTTTTAACTTGAAGTTTTCTCTCATAAGATAAACTATGAGAGTTTAAAAAAAAATTCACTGTCCTTCACTGACTTTTTCTCCTTTAAGACAAAGGGAAATGACATGGAGAAAACATCTTTATTTAATTTCCTTCTTTATTTTCTCCACAATATTATTACATTTGAAAATATTTTTTTCACTTTCTTTTTTTTAATATTTTATTGTAGTTCAGGTGAAAGCTTACAGAACAAATAGTTTCTCATGAAGCAGTAGTACACATGTTGTTTTATGACATTGGTTAACAACCCCACAACATATTAACCCTCTATCCTCTCAACCTTTTATTTTTGGTGAAAATACACATAGCCAAAGATACACCGTTTCAAAAATTTCTATATGCACAGTTTGTAAATATTTTTGAAGACTATTTCTCATTTAAATATTTTCTACTACTGTCATAAGTGCAAAAGGAGCCCTGGTGGCACAGTGGTTAAAGCGATCAGCTGCTAACTGAAAGGCTGGCAGTTTGAAGCCACCAGCTGCTGTGCAGGAGTAAGAAGAAGCAGTCTGCTTCTGTAGAGATTTACAGCCTTGGAAACTCTATGGGATCGCTATGAGTTGGAATTGACTCCATGGCAGTAAGTTTTTCAGTTTTGGTCATAAGGGCAAAGGAGATCTGGTTGCGCAGTGTTAAACACTTGGCTGCTAACCGAAAGGTCAGCAGTTGGAAACTACCAGCTGCTTTGTGGGAGAAAGATATGGCAATCTGCTTCTGTAAAGATTACAGCATTGGAAACCCTATAGGGCAGTTCTAATCTGTCTTATAGGGTAGCTATGAGTCAAAATACATTCAGTGGCAGTGGGTTGGGTTATAAGGACTTACATTAAATTACTTAAATTTACAAATAATCATTCATAAATAATGCCCAATAATACCAGAAAAAACCAAGCCTGTTGCTGTCGAGTCAATTCCGATTCATAGCAACCTTATAGGACAGAGTAGAACTGCCCCAGAGGGTTTCAAAGGAGTGGCTGGTGGATTCGAACTGCCAACCTTTTGGTTAGCAGCATGAACTCCTAACCACTGTGCCACCAGGGCTCCATACTCAGTATTAAATAATACCCAATGAAATGTTATCAGTGCATTAGTCAAGTGTGATATAACAGCATTGGCAACAGCAACATTGACAACAGAAGTTTGGAGCTCTACAGCAATCATGAAATTAGGGAATTTATAGCTACAGCGATTTACAGCTTTTTTTTTTTTTAATTATTCTTAACTTTGAAGATTCAAACTTTATATAAGCCTAGAAAAAATATATATGAGTGTGGGTTTCACCTTCTAATCTACTGGTTTTGAGAAGAATTTTCATAAATGAAAGGGAAATTCATTTGAAATTGCTGCTAAATATTTTAATTGTAGGTGGATTTTTAGTTTCCTATCTCTTCTTGGACATTTACTTATAAAGGGCAAAGCTCTTCCGTATAAAGAAACATGCAGAACATATTACAAAGCAACTTACAAGGCTTACTGAAGCGTCCTGAGGATGGCTAAATAAGATCAGATTAAATATGTGGAACCTGTGTTACTGTGTTGGGGGAGATAATTTAGGCAATGGTCCACCATAGATTGTGACTCAATCTGACCCATATTCAGTAATATTTTGGGTAACTTTAATTATCTCAAGACTTAAAACTTACTTATTGCAGAAGTTTTGCTTTGCTTAAGGTGACAAATGCTTTAATGCCAATAAAAGGAAAAGAACACATTGGTATTTCACATTTTCTCTTTTCTGTGTTTGATCTGCAGAGGTATTTCAGTTTTGTGTTACAGACAATTAGCTAATGAACTCTCAACAAGGTCAAGAATAAAGGTGCTGAATGTTGGAGAAGCCTGAGGAATCAAGTCATAGACTGTAGTAAACTCCTAAATTCCTTCTGAAGAAGTGTCAGTGAATATATAAATTGAATATGCATCAAGTTTCTTTTTTTTTTTCAATTAAAGGTCACTTCTAAAGGAAAGTATCTATCTGTGTCTCTCACACACACACAACATACACATACACACACATACACACACACTCTTCCTTGATAAGGTGACATATTAAGAGATGAAAATATTCAGTTTTCAGAATTTGTATCATATGCCAGTTGTTTAAAGAAACAGAGTGTGGGCCAGTCAGTTGCATGTCATCGATGACATAGGAAAAAATGGCAAAGATTAGAGAGGATTAAGAGAATTGTGTGAGAATCACTTGGCCCAGTTTACCAAGGAGCTTTTCTGAGATTATAATTTATACAGTAGAATAAATTTGTGCACTGGGGTGGATGTAATCTTTTGCTCAAAACGAAGATAAAAATCACTTCATTGCTGCACATATTTTGAAAAGTATGCCATTCCACTTGAATAAAATACACATTATCTTAAAATATATCATTAATAAATTATTATTATATAACTATGTACTTAGAATAAGTGCTTCTTGGTAAAATCAGAAACAGCTCAACAAAATTATATATACATATATATGTATATATATACTTGTGTCATATATGTGTATTTATGAAATCAGTTGTGATGTGACAAACTC
>NW_004444177.1:1903628-1929836 GCF_000243295.1 Trichechus manatus latirostris
AAAACAGCTCAACAAAATTATATATACATATATATGTATATATATACTTGTGTCATATATGTGTATTTATGAAATCAGTTGTGATGTGACAAACTCATTATCTAAGACACACTCATCTACTCATCTATATAATGTCTTCACAATGTATATTAATGTTTCTGCACAATACAAAAATTGTAGACTTTCAGATGACTTTTGAATAGTGAAAAGTTGGAATGCCTAATCTATAAATATTAATGATCTACAAAAAAAAGAAAAGAAACAAAATTAGCAACTATAATATGTAAGTCACTTTATTAAGACACAGGAATTTTAAATGTAGTCCTGGTCACTATGAATTGGAATTGACTCAACAGCAATGAGTTTTTTTTTTTTTTTTTTTTTTTTTAACCTAAGGAGCACTGGTGGTGCAGTAGTTAAGCACTCAGCTGCTAACCGAAAGGTAGGCTGATTGAGCCCACTAGCCACTCTGCAAAAGCAAGATGTGGCAGTCTTCTTCCATAAAGATTGTTGTTGTTGTTGTTAGGTGCCGGTCAAGGCAGTTCTGACTCATAGTGATCCCACGTACAAGAGAACAAAACACTGCCTGGTCCTGCCGCATCCTTTCAGTCGTTGCTGTTTGAGCCCATTGCTGCAGGCACTTTGTCAATCCATCTTGTTGAGGATCTTCCTCTTTTCCTCTAACCCTCTTCTTTACCAGGCATGATGTGTTTCTCCAGGAACTGGTCCCTCCTAATGACATGTCCAAAGTACATGAGATGAAGTCTTGCCATCCTCGCTTCTAAGGAGAATTCTGGCTGTACTTCTTCCAAGACAGATTTGTTCAATCTTCTGGCAGTCCGTGGTATATTCAATATTCTTTGCCAACACCACAATTCAAAGTCATCAATTCTTCTTCACTCTTGCTTAGTCATTGTCCAGCTTTCACATGCATATGGAGTAATTGAAAATACCATGGCTAGGGTCAGGTTCACCTTAGTCCTCAAAATGACGTCTTTGCTTTTTAACTCTTTAAAGAGGTCTTTTGCAGCAGATTTGACCAATGCAAGAAGTCGTTTGATTTCTTGACTGCTGCTTCTATGAACATTGATCGCAGTTCCAAGTAAAATAAAATATTCGACAACTTCATTATTTTTTCTGTTTATCATGATGTTGCTTATCGGTCCAGTTGTGGGGATTTTTGTATTCTTTATGTTGAGGTATAATTTGTGCTGAAGGCTGCGGTCTTTGATCTTCATCAGTAAGTGCTTCAAGTCCTCTTCGCTTTGAGCAAGCAAGGTTGTGTCATCTGCATATCGCAGGTTGTTAATGAGTCTTTCTCCAATCTTGATGCCTCATTCTTCTTCATATAGTCCAGTTTTTTGTATTATTTGCTCAGCATACAGATTGAATAAGCATGGTGAAACGATACAACCCTGATGCAAACCTTTCTTAACTGTAAGGTAAGCAGTTCAAACCCACCAGCTGCTTTGTGGGAGAAAGATGAAGCCAGTCTGCTTTCATAAAGAGTATAGCCTTGGAAACCCTGTGGGCAGTTCTACTCTGTCCTATAGGGTCACTATGAGTCAGAATCGACTACATAGCAATGAGATGGTCAGGTTTTGTTGAGTCCTTACCTACATGTAAATTGCTTTGTGGTAAAACTGTACCACAGTGAGATGAATTGACACAGTGGCTACAACAATGGGCTCAAACATACCTACTATTATAAAGATGGCACAGGACCAAGCAATGTTTCCTTCTGTTATACATAGGATCGCTGAGTCAGAACTGACTCGACAGCACCTAACAATGCAACAAAATTGAACTAGTCTCAGCTATTTGTTCATGGTGGAAAAGACCCAAAAAGAAAATTTGGGAACCAATAATAGCTATTTATTTTTATTTTGACAGTTGAATTTACCATTTAATTGTTAGATATAGTACCTTTCACTGCAAGTAGAAAATTTGGCATCCCCCCGAACAGATTTTGTAGTTGCTTCATGAATCAAAGAATATTTGTAGGCTGCAAAGGTAATAATAATCATAATGCACCATAAATTTCTCTAACCAATTATCATATTTCATGAGTTATTATTAAATGGAGCTCTGAATTTTTCTACTTAGGTAGAACCATGAATTTTTGTTGTACAAAAGGCCACTCAAATGTATTGCTATATGATCTATGAGACACACGATTCCATGAGGGGACCTGCATCATTTGTTATAATAAAGGCTGAAGCTCAAATGTACATACTGGTATCAGCCCTCTTCCTTTTACCCACCTCTCACCTCTCACCATGATGAGGCAAAACGATATTATCACAAATGATGCAAGCCCTCTTCTTCTCAATCAACTCTTTTTTTCTGAACCATTGTCTACGAAAATGGATTCTGGCTACTGTTGCTGATTTGTGGTGCTCTAGGGGCAACTCTGTATCTACATTGCAAAAGATCTCATGATGCTGCTCATTTTCTTCTCAGCGACACTTGGAAATCCTTACGTATTATAACCGCTATAAGAGAGAGAAACTACTCATTCATGAAAAACAAGAAAACTTTTTGGCAGTTAATTTTGAAGCATATTTTGATTTATGAAATATTATAGAGGGAACCTTGTATAATTCAGTGGACAATGTTTAGATGATGTCCTTGGAACACATATGATAGCAGATTTCAAAAGTAGTATATAGGCACTTGTATTTTAAACGAATCTCCCTGGTGAATACATTTGCCAAAGCTTGAAAAGTAGTGCAATAAATATTAATAAATGCTTACTGGCTGACCCATATTTAAAAACTTTGGCATGATTACTAATGCATGCCAAAACTAGAAACTGTAACATAGCACTGTAAGAATGGTTCCTTTCCTCTTTGGCATTAAATTCTATGACCAAAATCTGAGCATAGAATAAGTAATGTCTATGATATTCCAATCTAAGAAAGAGACATTTATAGAATTACAGATAAAGGTTTATGCCAATGAAGATTCATGACTGAAATTTTTGAAAGATTTATGACAGGAAGCAGCGAACTACAGACTGAGGGCCACGGCCTCATTTTTGAAATACAGACAAGCTAACAACTGTTTTTACATTTCACACCAGTTGTTTAAAAAAAAAAATCATAGAAGAACATGTAACAGAGACCATGTTTTTGATATTTGCTATTGAGTCAGCTCTCAGCTCTGACTCATGGCACCCTATGTACAACAGAAGGAAACCTTGCCCACTTCTGCACCATCTTCATGATCATTGTACACTCAAGTTTATTATTGTCACCACTGTGTATTTTGTGTGCTTTCCAACCTAGAGGGTTAATCTTCCAGCACTATATGAAACAATAGTCTGTTATGATCTATAAGGTTTTCACTGGCTAATTTTTGTAATTAGATAGACAGGCATTTTTTTTCCTAGTCTGTCTTAATCTGGAAGCTCCATTGAAACCTGCCCACCTACTGGCGGCATAGCTTCTAACATTACAGCAACATGGAAGCCACCATAGTATGACAAATGACAGACAGGTGGTGAAGTAGAAGCCATACACAGCCCATAAAGCCTAAATTATTTACTATCTGGCCTGTAAAGGAAAAAATTGCCAATCCTTGATTGATTCAAGGGAATATTTTTATTTAATTCGACTATGAAAATGCTTTTAGATTGGTTTTAATAATGTATGAGAAATAAAGAATCTTACCACAGGAGATGGGGCCAAGATGGAAGAGTAGTCAGACGGCTTCCTATGTCCTTCTTACAACAAAGACCTGAAAAAACAAGTGATTTGATTGTATTTGAATATCTAGGAGCCCTGAACAAGGCAAAGTTGAGGAATCGGACTGAGTGGCAGGGGGAGAGAGAGATGGGTCAGAAGCAGCAAGGAATTGTCTGACCTGACCTGGCGGGAGCGCAGCCTTTCAACCCGGACTGGCTTGGGGTGTGCAGTGAGGTGGGCATAAGGCTCCACACGCTTGCTAGGGAGGCAATTTCCACATCAAGAGAGATCTGGCAACAGAAGTTCTGCCTGGACACTCCGAACCAGTGAAAACCAGCACCCAGGTGGCTAAAGATAGGTACATGTGTGTGGCCTGTCGTGGGGATTAAAAAAAAAAAAAAAAATTTGGGAAATACCTCTCCCCCGTTTACCTCCTCCCTTCCTGCTCTGCACCAGGTCAAGCCCGGCTTCAGCGATCTATGAGTCCCCTGGGCTGCAAGTAGATCCCATAAGTCACTCTAACCCATTCTCCTGGACTTAGAGGGGGAACAAATTAACAAACGGGGAAAAAATAAACTACCGGCTCCCCTAAACCAGGAGCTCAGGGTTGGCACAGCTCCTTCGCCTAGGCACAGGCATAAGTGGTCTGCAGACTTTGAAGGCCTTCCACCCCTGTATAGACTTGTGTGGACCCATCTCAACAGTGTAAGCCCTCACTACCACAGTAAAACAGGGTAAACAGCTGTGAAGTGGCAGATTTGTGACTCTTGACACTGCTCTGCCCTTTAAGCAGTTGCCTTACCTGTCCACATCAGGGGCTTGAGGACTGGTGGCTCCACCCACGCCACCTGGCACTTGCTACAAGGTCCAAGAATAAGTGGGGCCTTCCCAGTCCTTACGGCCAACAGAGTAGGGTGCTCATAGTCTGGCTGCAAAACTCACCTACCTACTCGCTCCAGGGAACAGGGATACGCTTTCCTTACCCACACTCAGGGGCAGCTTTCAGGCCCCTGCCTTGCTCAGCACGTGACCCCCTACTGCAGCCAGATTATCTATGCCTACACCAACCACCCATGCCTCTCTAAGACTGTAGGTGAGAGCCTGCACCACATACTTGGTGACCAACTTCCTGGACACCTGAGCTGAATCCATACAGAAAAATTTAACAGACTCCTGGGAACACATACATAGTTACAGAACTAACTACCTGGTGACAGAACATTAGAGCTTCAAAGGTGCCAATAACCAAACTAGCACACAAAAGCAGCCTATTTGGGCACATCAAAACAAAAAACAAGAAGCTAGGACACACTAAACAAATATAAAATAAAATTATAATAACTTACTGATGGCTCAGAGACAACAGTCAATATCAAGTCACATAAAGAGGCAGTCCATGATGGCTTTAGCAAGCTCCCAAAATAATAAATTTCCTGGAAGGAGAAAATTTCTTAGAATTACCAGAGGCAGAATACAAAAGATTAATATAAAGAACTCTTCAAGAAATTAGAAAAGACATTCTCAAAACGTACAGACTACCAAAGAACATACAGAGAAAGCAGTAGTAGAACTTACAAAAGTTATTCAAGAGTGTAATGACAAATTTAATAGGCGGCAAGAATCCACGGAGAGACAGCAACCAGAAATCTAGAAGATTAACAATAAAATTTCAGAATTAGACGACTCAATAGAAAGTCATAGGAGCAGAATTGAGGCAGTAAGATTCAGAATTAGTGACATTGAAGATAAAGTACTTGACACCAACTTATTTGAGGAAAAATCAGGTAAAAGAATTAAAAAGAATGAAGAATCTTACCAAATAAATGTAAATTATTATAAAAAAGGAAATTCTACTACTGAAAGGTATAAAATTCGAAATGAAAAAAATTACAAGATGGACTTATCAGCAGATTGGAGACTACAGAAGGAATCGTTAGTTAACTTGAAGATTAATAAGCAGAAATCATCCAGTATGAACAACAGATGAAAAAAGGATTTATTTTAAAAAATTAAAATAGGTGGATAATCCTCAAATCTGAGTAAATATGGCCACTTCTCTGGCCACAGGACAATATACAGAAAAGTTCACAGTTGGCTCATGAAGGGAATAAGGCAGCAATGGGAAGGTGTTTGTTTTAGAATAGTACCTACACTGGAAATTTTCATCAAATAAACAGCTATTCCACATCAGTATTACCTAGTGATTTTGATACTAATATTATTAGTGAATAACAATCTGAATCTCGTTATTGTAGCTAGAATGGTCCTGTGTGTATTTTGGATTGAGAGAAGTTAGTTCTCTCTCCTACTGAGAATTGAAATAAGATATTGAAGGCAAAACTCTCTTGAAAAAATATGAAGTAGTATTGAATTAATTTAAAAATATTTAGAGGTCACTTTCTGTATGTCAGTTATTTTATTAGAAGCTGGAGATTCAATGGTTGCTTAAAAAAAAAAATCATGGTTCTTACCTCAGGGAGTTTATCATCTAGTGGAAGACATAAATATTAATCAGAGATTAACACAAATGAATATGCAATTGCTACAAGAGAAAGGCACATAGTGTTATTGAAATATACAATATGGAGAATTGGAATAATTAGTGATGTTAGGCAAGGCCCATTTGAGAGGTAGTGATTGATTTAATAGAAAGAGAATTAAGAATTAGAAGAACGAGGCAGCACAGAAGTTAACAGAGTGAAGGACAACAGAGAGTTCATTTGAAGCAGAGGGAAGAGCATAGTACTTTAAGAACATTTTGACTAAATGCAGTGAGCCACAAGGTGAGTGATTAAGGTAACGTTGGAGTTATTCAACTATGAAGATAATCTTGTGAACTATGTTAACAAATTGGGTTAAATAACTGTTTTTTTTCCTTAATATACAGCGTTTATATTGTTATTCTAACTCAAAAACACTCAACAATTATACTTTTTCTCCTTTACTTTTTGTTTTAATTCTAAGTTAAATAGTTAGAAAAAAATTGTGCAGAACTTTTCTAAAGTACCTTCTGCCATTTTAACCAATAATTGTAGGAAGAATGAGTTCTTACATACATGTTAAAGATTATGTGATAGAGTATATGATTTAAAAAAAAGAGCTATGTGAAAGTGAATATTAAGTTCTGTAGATAGAAGAAATTGACAGATCTGAGAATTAACTAATTTTCCAGGGCATAGGAAACAATAACTTGTAGTGCCATTATTAAAGTTTTGCTCAGAAAAGTATTCTACATATTATATGAGAGCTTCTATTTAGACATTGAATATTAACCAAGAATAACATAGCATTGTATTCCACAACTTTTCCATAAATATTTTGGTAGATTTTAATGGCTATAAACACTTTAGATATTTTCCCCTCTAGGAGGATCAAATGAATTACAATTTCTATTGCATTTATTCTTTCAACATGTGGATAAGAGGGAAATAATTCCTTTTACTCCTCAATGTGAGTTTATATGGCATCAGGTAGAGAATTGCTTCCTTGCATTTCAGCACTGTTCTTGAAAATCATGATAAACGTTATCTTCTATGAGTGTGTGGGGAGAGGCAGGGCACTTGGGATTGCTGACCCACTCCCAGGAATGTGTTTATTTATAATAAAGAACATGCTCCCATCACTCACTACATACAGGTAGCGCCCACCCACTACACCACACTGATTCTGAGATGAGTCTTGTTGAGTTTATAATTTTCAGTAACTTGGGGTGGGCATTACTATCCACTGCACTTGTGTACTTGTGTTTGTGTGTGTGAGCGAGAAAGAGACAGAGAAACAGAGAGGGAGTAAGGGTAACAGGGAAAGAAAGAGAGAGAGACCCCTGCCATTAAAAAACATATGGAGCCATTCTTTACTTACAGAAATCCAGTCTTCTTACCAGCGTGGAACAATTGAGACTCAAATTTTACATGAGGAACATTTGTTACTAATTTTTCTTGTATGGTGTTAAATGTTTGAAGATACAGATTGATGTTAAAAATATCAATTAAATGACTTCAAAAAGGTTGATGATAATTCTGATAAAAATGCTTGAGACAAACAGTGCTAAAAGCTTTATATTATACAATTTTATTTAATCCTTACAGTTGTTCTCTAATATGAAGTACTTTATCTCAATTTTATAAATTAGGAAATTGAAGAGGTTATGAATTCTAACTCCTATTATTTGTGAAAAATATCATCTGATTTGATCAAGGTATACAATTTTTTTGGAAAATGTTAATATTTTTTACAATGTGAAACTAATACATTTTATGAAATATTCAAAATGCATCTCAGAAGAATAATCTTGTCCCTAAGAACATGTTTATTATTATCAACTTCTTGTTATGTGTAATTAGTAATATACCATAAAACTCAATTAATCCTGAGCAGAGTCACACAAACTATGCAGTTCCCCTGACATATATCTCTATCCATAATGGAGACACCATGCCAGTAGATTAATTTTTTGGTTACTAAGACATTTTTTGTAAAACTAGATAAAACAGTTACCCTATGAAAATAATTCATGTCCAGTTTTGCAACAGGAGGCCCATTTATGCTGACGTTGCTTTTTCCTCCTTTTTTTCCTTTGCCAATGATTCTATGACTTTCCAGTACAAACCTTCTTGGTCTTATTAATGATACTTCTCACTCAAAACCACTCCTTCAGGCTAGCAAGTCACTTCCCCTTTTAATATATTGCAGTGCACTGATGGGAGTACTATTTACTTTTCCTCAGTTAGATGAAGGTAGAAATTTTAGCCTCTTAAAATCTTCCCTAATAAGTAATTAATATTAAACAAATGCTATAGAAGTTTCACTATAATTTTATTAAAATAGTTATGGTTAGAAAGCATCATAAAGGCTCCAGAATTTTTACTACTCAAAGTAAATATGCACGCCTGAGTTACTCAATTATTAAAATATATATTTGTTATGAAATACTGAAATATATGAGGAAGAGGAAAACATGCTGTTATTTCACTACCCAAATATAGCATTAATAAAATAATCACCTATATAAACCGACCAAACCTGTTGCTGTCGAGTCAATTCCAACTCATAGTGACCCTGTAGGACAGAGTAGAACTGCCCCATAGGGTTTCCAAGGAGAGCCTGGTGGATTCGAACTGCCCACTTTTTGAATAGCAGCCAGGCAGGCTCTTAACCACTGACTCTATACTACATTATATTATTGTTATGTGAACATTTTGTTCTTGTTGCTACATATTATATAGTCTTCTAAATTCTCACTCTCCTGACTTGACCTTAATTTATACAACCAATTTTCTATTGATAAAGATTTAGGCTATTATCTATTTTTACTCACGTTATAAAATGCTATGATAAACTTTCTTTGATATAAATCATGGTTATTTCTTATTGACTTAGGCTGTATTTCTAGAAGTGGTATTTCTGGGTCAAAAGATTTGAACATTTGTCATGTTTGACAACTGCCATCCATAAAGTTTACATTAATTTGCAGTTTTGCTATCAGCATATAAGTGTCCATTTTCCAGCATTCTTACTAACATGGGGTATTACTATTTATAATAATATTTTAATTATATATTTAATCATATTTATTTGTTAGTTAAAATCATATTTTTCAGTGGTTTTAATTGTATATCTTATTGTTAAGGCAATAAAAATATTTTACATGTTTACTTTTATTTGCAGTTTCCTTTTATGTGTATGCTCATACTTTGCCCATTTCTCTATCGTAGTGTTGGCATTTTTCTTACAGACTCACATGGGATTTAAATAAATGAAAAATATTGATACTTTGTGTTGTGTGCATTTCAGATTTGTTTTCTATTAATTTTTGCACTCAGAATGTCAGCATTCACTCAGGGACTAATTATATGTACGGAATATCAAGAAATAGACAGTACGGTCCATTTGCAAATGACTAAGATAAAAATATAAAGATTTTTCTATTTGGAAAAAACTTATCTCCCATATAATCTCATAAACATACACTTAAATAATGGATTGCAATTTGTTTTTAACAGTCGTTGGCAGGATATTATAATGGACAAAATCACCTCATAACAATATTGATAATATTGATTATAGTTAACATTTACTGAGTGCTTTCTATGTGTGAGGCACTATATGCCAAGCACTTTATATCCTCAAAACTATCCCATGAAGTAGGTGCTGTTTTTACCCTCATATTATAGACATGACACTTGCAAAATTACATTCACAAGGTCACAAAACTAGTAGATGTTCTACCACAGTTTTACTCCAGCTCAGATGGCAAACTTTTTTGCCCATAAAATTACCTTGTGTTGTCAAGAAAGAATGAGAGAAATAAAATCTTAGAATTAATGTATTAAGTCAAACTACATAAAATTACTTTTTTGTAGGTCAATAAAGATCAAACATCAGTAAACTTACATGGTTCAGACTAATAGTTTGAAACTGGAAGAACTGTAGCAAAAAGTGTGTACAAACAAATTGTCAAATAAAATTATTTACAGGAATACTATTATAAAAGTTCAATCAATATATTTTATACAGGGCAAAGCTAAGACTCATAGAGTTTAAGCAGTTTTTCCAGGCACTTAAAAGAATTATAATTTCAGAAACAGTACTCCATTACTAATGTCTTGAATATTCAATGATTGTAAACATTTTTTATTCTATTCATCCTTGGTAGATTTCTTTTGCTCCATCACTATCAAAATCGAGCTTTCTCCTTTTATTTCTCCACTCTTTCAAAACACCCCTACTCTCTCTCTTTCTACTTCTCTTCTTCTTACTGTTTCTCTCTTCCTCTCCATCTCTCTTTGTTTCTCTTTATTTCTATAAATGTTTATTGGAAATTATAAACACAATGAGGTGTTTATTTTCTAAATTTTCATATGCAGTTGTAAAGGGGATACTGTGTCTTCCTTTAAGGAATTTAACGTTTAGGAGGCAGTAGAGGGGAAAATAGGCAATTTATTTGCAAGTGAAATGAAATCACTTGGAAAGGGTACTTATAGTAATCTTGGACAATGGTGGGATGCATTTCCTCCTAGGAGAAGACTTGGAAAATAAGATGTTCAAAAAGGTGGAGCATAAGCAGAGCATGGCAATCTCGTTTACCCTAGGAGGCAGGGATCAGAATTCAGGGCCACTGAACTGGGAGACCAGGGACTGGAGACAGGTAACTACACTTACTAGCCCTACATTTGTAAAGGAAATTAAATTCTTAATTAAAAACTTCTCCACTGAGAAAATATTTTGTTCAGATAGTTTCTCAGGTGATATTCATCAAACAACTAAGAAAGAAATAATACCAATCCTACTCAGGCTCCTTAAGATATTTGAGGAGTAGGAAACACATCTTACTCATTTTATATGATACTAATATCAGTATGATATTTATGCCAAAACCTGACAAAGATATTATAAATAAAAGAAATTACAAACCAATGTCTTTCATGATCCCCATGTGTCTGTCAGTTTGTCATGCTGTTGGAGCTTGTGTGTTGCTGTGATACTGGCAGCTATGCCACTGGTATTCAAATACCAGCAGGGTCACCCATGGCAGACAAGTTTCAGCTGAGCTTCCAGGCTAAGACAGACTAGGAAAAAGGGCCAGGAGGTCTACTTCTGAAAAGAATTAGTCAGTGTAACCTTATGAACAGCAGCAGAACATTGTCCGATATAGTGCTAGAAGATGAGCCCCTCAGGTTGCAAGGCCCTCAGAAGACAACTGGGGAAGAGATACCTCCTTAAGGTAGAGTCCACTTTAATGATGTAGATGGAGTCAAGCTTTTGGGACCTATATTTGTTGATGTGGATCAACTCAAAATGAGAAGAAACAGGTGAAAACATCCATTAATAATTGGAAGGTGGAATGTATGAAGTATGAATATAGGAAAATTGGAAATCATCAAGAATGAAATGGAATGGATAAACATTGATATCCTAGAATTAGTGAGTGGAAATGGACTGATATTGGCTGTTTTGAATCAGAAAATTATACGCTCTACTATGCCAGGAATGACAAATTGAAGAGGAACGACCTTGCATTCATCATCCAAAAGAACATTTCAAGATCTATCCTGAAGTACAATGCTGACACTGATAGGAAAATGTCCATATACCTACAAGGAAGATCAGTTAATACAGCTATTATTCAAATTTATGCACCAACCACTTACACAAAAGATGAAAAAATTGACGCTTTTTACCAACTCATGCAGTCTGAAATTGATCAGACATGCAATCAGGATGCATTGATAATTACTGGTGATTAGAATGTGAAAGTTGGAGACAAAGAAGACGGGTAGGCAGTTGGAAAACACAGCCTTGGTGTGATAGACACAATGGCGGAGATCACGTGATAGAATTTTGCAATACCAACGACTTCTTCTTTGCAAATACCTTTTATCACCAACATAAATGGGGGCTATACACATAGACCTCACCAGATGGAAAACAATGGAATCAAATCAACTACATTTGAGGAAAGAGACAACGCAAAAGCTCAATATCATCAGTCACAACAAGGCCAGAGGCCAACTATGGAACAGACTATCAATTACTCATATGCAAGTTCAAGTTGAAGCTAAAGAAAATTAGAACAAGTCCATGAAAGCCAAAGTATAACCTTGAACATATCCCACCTGAATTTAGAGACCATCTCAAGAATAGATTTGACGCGTTGAACACTAATGACCAAAGAGTTGTGAATGACATCAAGGATATCGTACATGAAGAAAGCAAGAGGTCATTAAAAAGACAAGAAAGAAAGGACCAAAATGGAAGACCAAAACGGATGTCAGTAGACACTCTGAAACTTGTTCTTGAATGTTGAGTAGCTAACGCAAATAGAAGAAATGATGAAGTGAAAGAACAGAATAGAAGATTTCATAGCGCAGCTTGAGAAGACAAAGTAAAGTATTATAATGACATATGCAAAAGCCTGGAGGTAGAAAACCAAAAGGGAAGAACATACTCGGCATTTCTCAAGCTGAAAGAACTGAAAAAAATTCAAGCCTCGAGTTGTAGTATTGAAGAATTCTACAGTAAACATTAGAAGATGGAAGGAATACACAGAGTCACTATACCAAAAAGAATTGGTCGATGTTCAACCATTTCAGGAGGTAGCATTTGATGAGGAACTGAGGCACTGAAGGAAGAAGTCCAAGCTGTACTGAAGGCATTGGTGAAAAACAAAGCTCCAGGAATTGACAGAATACCAACTGAGATGTTGCAGTAAACGGATGCAGCACTGGAAGTGCTCACTCATCTCTGCCAAGAAATTTGGAAGACAGCTACCTGGCCAGCTGACTGGAAGAGATCTGTATTTATGCCTATTCCCAAGAAAGGTGACTCAACCGAATGTGGAAATTATTGGACAATATCATTAATATCACATATAAGTAGAATTTTGCTGAAGATCATTCAAAAGCAGCTGCAGCAGTATATCAACAGGGAACTTCCAGAAGTCCAAGCCAGATTCAGAAGAGGACGTGGAACTAGGGATATCATTGCTGATGTAAGATGGATCCTGACTGAAAGCAGAGAATACCAGAAAGATGTTTACCTGTGTTTTATTGACTATGCAAAGGCATTCAACTGTATGGATCATAAAAGATTATGGATAACATTGCGAAGAACGGGAATCCCAGAACACTTAATTGTGCTCATGAGGAATCTGTACATAGATCAAGAGGCAGTCATCATTCAAATAGAACAAGGGGATACTGGGTGGTTTAAAGTCAGGAAAGGTGTGCATCAGCATTGTATCCTTTCACTATGCTTATTCAATCTGTATGCTGAGCAAATAATCCAAGAAGGTGGACTATATGAAGAAGAATGCAGCATTAGGATTGGAGGAAGACTTATTAACAACCTGTGTTATGCAGATGACACAACCTTGCTCGCTAAAAGTGAAGAGGACTGGAAGCACTTACTGATGAAGATCAAAGACCACAGCCTTCAGTATGGATTATATCTCAACATAAGAAAAAAAATCTTCACAACTGGACCAATAAGCAACATTACCATAATGGATAAAAGATTGAAGTTGTCAAGGATTTCATTTTATGTAGATCCACAATCAACACCCATGGAAGCAGCAGTCAAGAAATCAAACGATGCATTGCATTGTGTATATCTGTTGCAGAAGACCTCTTTAAAATGTGGAGAAACAAAGATAACACCTTGAAGACTAAGGCGACCCTGAACCAAGCCATGGTGTTTTCAATCACCTCACATGCATGCAAAAGCTGGAGGATGAATAAGGAAGACCTAAGAAGAATTGACACCCTTAAATTGTGGTGTTGGAGAAGAACATTGAATATACCATGGACTGCCAAAAGAACGAACAAATCTGTCTTGGAAGAAGTACAACCAGAACGCTCCTTAGAAGCAAGGATGGTGAGACTATGTCTCATATACTTTGGACATGTTATCATGAGGGATCAGTCCCTGGAGAAGGATATCACACTTGGTCAACTAGAGGGCCAGAGAAAAAGAGGAAGATCCTCAAGAAGATCCTGCAACAATGGGCTCAAGCATAAAAACGATTGTGAGGATGGCACAGGACCAGGCAGTGTTTTGTTCTGTTGTACACGGGGTCACTATGAGTCAGAACTGACTGGACGGCACCCAACAACAACAACCACATCCTTCATGAACATAAATCCAGAATCTTAACAAAATATTAGCAAATTGAGTTCATCAATATGTCAAAATAAAATACATCATGGCCAAGTAGATTTTTAAAATATTTTGTTTTCTTTATTTTGTTGTTGTTGCTGTTGAGAATATACACAGCAAAACTTAGACCAATTCAACAGTTTCTACATGTACAATTCAGTAACATTGATTACATCCTTTGATTTATGCAACCATTCTCACCCGCCTTTTCTAAGTTGTTCCCCCCCCATTAACAAACTCACTGCTCCCGAAGGTTCCTATTTAATCTTTTAAGTTACTGTTGTCAATTTGATTGCAAATAGATAGATCTTAAAAGAGCTCAGTGCTCAAGGCAGATATTTTTTACTAGTTAAACTAAACTATTGTTTGGTTTTAAGAAGACTTCAGGGGATATTTTTGGTTAAAATTTAAAGATTATCTCAGGGCAACACTTTCAGGGGTTCATCCAGCCTCTATGGTTCCATAAAGTCTGAATTACATGTGAATTAGAAATACTGTTCCTGGCAATCTTTTTAATAAGCTCTAGTCAGCTAAACTGTTGTTTCGCATTAAGAAGACTTTAGGGGATATTTTTGGTTTAAGGTTTAAAGATTATCTCAAGGCAATAGTTTCACGGGTTGATCCAGCCTCCATGGCTCCAGAAAGTTGGGGGTCCATGAGAATTTTAAATTCTGTTTTGCATTTCCCCTCTTTTGATCAAGATTCTTCGGTAGAATCTTTTCTCAAAATGACCAGTGGTTTTCATCTCAGAAATGCAAACTTGTTTGGCATTCACAAATCAATGTATTTTACAATATTGACAGAAGAGAAGATCCATATAATCATCTTAATAGTTGCAGAAAAAAAATTTGCCACAATTCATTAAGTGTTCACAATAATCACTCTCAGAAAATTAGAATTAGAGGAGACTTTCTTAACTGACAAAAGCACCTACAAAAAATGTTCAGATAACATCTTACTTAAAATAAGAAACAAGGCAATGATGTGGGCTCTCACCACTTCTATTAAACATTGTACTGGAGGCCCTAGACAGTGCAGTAATGCAAGAAAACTAGTAAACATCAGAGCAATTGAAAAGAAAGAGTAAATTGTCTTTATTATCAGCGGTCATTATCGTTTATGTATAGAATCCTTAGTACCTTACAAAATTAGTATCAAATAAGAACTGAAAATAGCATAGTGGCAGGATGCAAGGTCAAAAAACAAAATGAGATTTTATTTTTATATTTTAGCAGCAAATATTTAGAATAAGCAATATAAATATGTATTTTTAAACACTATTTAGAGTAGCATGTTGTTAGGTGCCATCGAGTCAATACCAAGTCATGGCAACCTGTTGTGTGCAGAGTAGAACTACCCACAGGATTTTTAAGGCCGTGACTTTTCAAAAGCAGATCACCATGCCTGTCTCCTGAGGCATCTCTTGATGTGTTCGAACCATCAACCTTTCAGAGAGTAGTCGAATGCTTAACCTTTTGCACTACCTAGGTACTCCTTAGAGTAGTATAAAAACTGTAAATTACTTGCATTGAATTTAACAAAATTGTAGAAGACCTCCACGCTGAAAACTACAAAATCTGTAGAGAGAACTTAGAGAACTATATAAATTGAAAGCTATATCACGTTCATGGATTAGAAGATTCAGTATTGTTAAGATGTCAAGTATGTTGATTTCAAGTGTATATCTGGGGGTAGGGAAAAGGACACTGCATAGTCCCATAGATTCAGTGAACCCACTATGAGTTGGTCCCAGCTCCTATATCCTCCACACTAACTAGGTTCCAAAATAGTGCTTCAAGTC
The DNA here is from genome assembly GCF_000243295.1 of Trichechus manatus latirostris. Lineage (NCBI taxonomy): Eukaryota > Metazoa > Chordata > Mammalia > Sirenia > Trichechidae > Trichechus > Trichechus manatus. Next base: position 1,919,775 of record NW_004444177.1, read on the forward strand.
CTTAGGTATCAAGGTGATTTGGACCTTATGTGCAATAGTTCCCAGTATGTCTGGCTACTGTCTAGCATATAGTTGTCCATGTAAACATTCATATGTTCACTTGGAGAAGTACTGGAGAAATCATTACCATGGGTACTTGCTTTGATATTGCAGGGTCTTTCCCCATGGAGACTCAGTCTCTTCTTCAGGAAATGAGTTCCAAGTCTGAAAACAGACTCAATTCTAGAAACTGGGGAAAAGATCACAACATTGTTTTTGAGTAGTGGCTCTCAACTACCTGATCATCAATCCTTTATTTTGTTTGATTGTATAGCAATCATCAACACCGTAGATTACTATCAAGTATATAACTGAATATTAACCATCTCCATAGATTTCTGCTGGTCAGAAATCTCTGATTTGACATTTCATTGCAATAATTGTGCCTACCTTGTATCTGATTTTATTTAGCACTTCCTGGCCAATTATCTCCTTTGCTACCAGGGAACCTAGATTAAAAGTATATGTTGTTATCAGACCTTGCCTACAGAGAGAGCCTACCTGGACCTTATTAATAATGTTGCTTCCCTTCTTATTAGTCCATTTCTTATCCACCTGATAAACAGTATATCCTCTAGGCTCTCCTGAAGAAAATTGTTGCCTTGTGAGTTTTACAGTCTAATGCGGTGTATACTCTCTAACACAAAGACTTCTCTGAGTCTTTTGATCCTTCTCTTATCTGTGATGGCTGTTCTAGCACTACTATTTTACTTAGTGTGGGCCATCTCATTTTTCAAACTGACAAGATCAAATCTAGCAGAAGAGTGTTTCCTGGGTTCTCCTAGCAAGGCATTTTAGGGGAGTCCCTGGGCTCTCCTAACAGGATGTGGTCTCACGGGATCTATTCCTTGCCAGAGTGTTAAATCCTACATTATGGGAAACTCTCCAATATCATTAATCTCTCCCATAACCAATTTTATGGTATGTGACATTGATTCAGTGTCCTTTGGATCCAGTTCCATGCGTACTTTCCTGTCTTCTGACAGTTCCTCCTGGAAATAATTACTTTCCACTCTCAAAAGGCCCAACACTTGTTATTAACCCACTGGCCAGGAAGAGAGCTTGGGTAGATAGTTGTGAGGTGTGGTGGGGGCACACTGTGTTTCAAAACAGAGGCCTCTGTATCATCTTCAACCATGGGGTAACGCCAGCCTTTCACACAGTGGCAAGAATTACATATGGGTTGTCCCATTTGATTCTACTGTAATTCTATGAGTTAGGTACTATTATACCTACTAAACAACTGAGAAAATTAAGACTCAGAAAAGTAAAATAACTTGTCAGAGGTCCAAAAGCCAGTATTTTGCTAAGCTTTTTCTCAAATTGAGATAGTGTGACTCCAAAATCCATGCTTTACATTACTACTTATTTTTTAATAACAGATAAAGTAAATTACAAAAATCACCTGCCATCAGAAAATCATTCCCCCCCAAAATACGATAGAAATAAAAATCATTGCCCTAACCTCTAATTTCCACAACCTTGAGGCATGTTCATATCTGATATCAAAATATATTCTCATACAGGGCAATCAACTCAGTGTAGAGAGAACATAATTTTCTCTTAAAGTGGTATTTAATAGTGGCAGTACATGCATAAGAAATACCTGGTGTGTTTGTTAAAATTGTTGGTCTCTGAGGCATGTCTCTGACCTACTGGTCAGAATATTGCTTACAATTCCAAGAAATCTGCATTTTTAAAAGCTCCTCCCCCCAAGTCATTCTGGTGCACACTATAATTTGAGAAAAAATTATTAGGGAGACTATCTTAGAAATGACAGACAGGTACAATGGTCAACCCAAGAAATAATTTAGACAAATATGGTTACCATATGTTTATCCAATATGATACAGTGAAGAGAGATTTCAAGTGGTGGTTAGGCAAACTTGATTTGTGTTTATAAATTCATTGCCACCGGGTCGATTTCGACCCATAGGGACCCTATAGGACAGAGTAGAACTGCCCCGTAGGGTTTCCAAGGAGGTGCTGGTGAATTTGAACTGCCAACCTTTTGGTTAACAGTCATAGCTCTTAACCACTGTGCCACCAGGGCTCCTTGTGTTTATAGGAATGCAATTTGTTCATAATAGGATTTAGATAGTACCAGGATGGATAAGAAAGTAAATTTAGCCCTTCAGAGAAGGGATGTATTAAGAACTAAAAAAGGTTTTGGTAACCTGGAGTTTAGAGCAGAGCTCTCCCCTAAGAGAGGAAACTGACATATGAGTCTGGATAACTGGGCAAATCAGCAAATGTTTATTGAGAGACAAAACCTGGTCTAAGGATAGCACGGCATCAGGTAGGGTTTAGGAGTTTCTGGGATTCAGGGCCTACATTTACGTTCAGAATTTCCATTTGATCGTTAGCCCCATGGTCTTACTAATAAGATAACTTAATTCAAAGCTTCAAAAAATTGTGAAATGAGGCTTCTGACATGCCAGATTTGACTCAGAAGTTAGCCCACATGAGTGGCCTGTTGGTAGATTAGTTATGAGATGCTGGGTGCACAGCACAAGTAAACCAATGCATTTGAACCAAGATGGTATTTCACCCTCTTACTCTTCATTAAACTATCCCCAAAGCCTCATAATTTTTATTTAAATTTTTAAATTTAAACACAATATTCAGTGAATAATTCATCAGTTACCTTACTGTCCCTTTTATCTTACCAACATGTCTTCCCTCAATATTACTATCTGAGCTTCAGTTTTAAGCAGTTGTCAAGGTGACTCTGAATCATGGGGACCACATATGTGTCAGAGGAGAGCTGTGCTCCATAGGGTTTTCAATGACTGATTTTCAGAAGTAGATCACCAGGTCTTTCTTCCCAGGTGCCTCTGGGTAGATGCAAACTGCCAAAATTTTGGTCAAGAGTAAGTGTGGTAATCGTTTGCACCACCCAGGGACTCTGCTTCAGTTTTACTTCCCAGTATATTGTCAGTCTTAGACTCTTCCTCTTGCTGGACAGCATAAATGATGACTCTGGGAGCTTTAATTGGGCAGACCTTGTTAGTAACATTACTGGAAAAGTGTCTTTTAAATGCCTTCTTACTTTGCTTATGACATATTTAAAAAGCAACCCCCCATTTATAAAAAAATGGATATTATTTCCATCTCTTCTTATGTGCTGCAAGTACCTTAATGTGGTTGAGAAACACTGTTCAGTTCTTGACTTTTAAAAAGGGACATGCAAGTTATGTCATTTTCACAGCATTCAACCCACATTAGATTGCTTACCGTGGTATCTTATTCCAATCAAACTATTTGCTTTAGAGATGTTTTAGTCTATGCTACTGACCACTGTTTATCTGTTTATGAAACATTTGTGAATTTTGCTTAATGAAGTAGGATTGGTAATTGTTCCAAATCTTTAATGCATTTTCCAATAGCTATTGAAATATGTAGCAAATCTTGGTAACATCTTTAATTTTTTTCATTAGACAAACACTATTTTCTTAAAAGATTGTTTTCATAACCTTCTTTGGGTTAGTTACATTTGCTTTTGAGAGCTATCTGAGGTGTATATCAGCAAGTATACAACTTTATTTCTTTATATGTTAATGCCCCATCTATATTGTTTTTAAAAAACATAGTCCAGCTCTGTAATGAGTTTTATAATTGCTTTCAAGTGTATTAAGAGCTTTTCTAGAGATACTACACAAAAGAAAAAAAGATGAAGTAAGTTTCTAATTAAATTAAAATGTAGTTTAGCTATTAGTGAGCTTTCTTGTGAGGCACCATGTTGAAATGGAAAGGGAGGCAGTGAACTAGTTATTTAATGGTCAGAGTTTTAGTCCTGACTGTCAGAAACTAATTTACGACCTTGGGCAATTCATTTCCTATATCTGAGCTTCCATACCCTTGGTCAAAAATAAACATCTTTATGTATCAGGAAAGGGACCCAGGCTAATCCTACCACCTCTAAAATGTTCGCCTCTATCAATTGAAGATTTAGGTTACTAAAAGTCTGTATTAGTGAAAAATATTATCTGGAAATACCAGTTCTAAATTATAGTTTGACTGATACCTTCCCATGTCTGGAAGGATTAGCTATTTACTGAACTGACTAAACAGCTAATTGCTTTGATTATCCTAGAAGGGGGATATTTTAGTCATCTAGTGCTGCTCTAACAGAAATATCACACGCAGATGGCTTTAACGGAGAGAAATTTATTCTCTCACAATCCAGTAGGCTACAAGTCCAAATCAGGGTGTCAGCTCCAGGGGAAGTCTTTCTTTCCTCCATCAGCTCAGGAGAAAGGTCCTTGTCATCAGTATTCCCTTGGTCTGGGAGCATCTCAGCGCAGGAACCTCAGGTCCAAAGGATGCACTCTGCTTCCAGCACTGCTTTCTTGGTGGTATGAGGCCACCATGCGTCTCTGATCTCTCTTTTACATTTCAAAAGAGATTGGCTTAAGATACTATCTAATCTTGCAGACCTCATCAGTATAATTGCCACTAATCCATCTTATTACATCACAGTGATAGAGTATACAACACATAGGGAAAGAAATCACATCAGAAGATACAATGGTAGACAATCATGCAATACTGGGAATCATGGCCCAGCCAAATTGATACACATATTTTTTGGGGGACATGACAGGGGAGATGCACTCAGAGACCGACATTCACCATGGAAGACATTCTTGGTCACCCCCAACAGGGCCTTAATGTATGGTACAGTTTAAGAGCCCTATAACTAGCTGTGCAAATAATGGCCAGTGACTTCAGCCTTCACACTTTGTTTTTCTCATGTGGGCTGTGGAGGAGCTCTGAAGGCCACTCAGCCATGGTACTTTCTGGCTTATGGGTGAGGGACAGAGTCCTCTATCATATTAAGGCAGCACTACAAACTTGTAGAAGGGTATGGGACACATAGGCAACTAAACCAACAAATCTATGAAAATCTTCTGGAAGCAGTTTTTTCCACCATGGGAAACAAACCATCTCTTCTCTCTGAGGGTGCAGTTGGGGAGGAGAGGGCTTCTTCACTGAGCACAAGGTACGTCTCTAGAAGCATAGGACACACATTCCTGAATGAAAACATTCCTTTTCTCCACCCATCAGAGCCTCAAAACACAGTTTATCACAAATGCCATTGACTTTGTATAAGAAGAAAAGGGATTTTGTCCCAGGTCTCCAACTAGAACTGAAAACACAGCTAGCCTATCAGTAATATACCTTACCTACTACAGGCTTTCATACGAATGTCAGATTCTCTAAGGACGTGCATGAAGCTGTCAGGAGAAAACATTAGACAAAACTTGGTGAGGTTGATGTGTTTGGGTTGATAACAAACCCCAGTAAGCTTTTGCTGGTTTAGATTTGTGCTGTGTGCTTCTCAATCAAATATAACGGTAACACAGGTTACAGTTCTCCATAAAGGAGCCCTGAACTTAAAAACTACAAAAAAATGACTCAGATTGTCTCATTTCTGTTTTTCTCATTTATTTTATTTTCTTTCTCTCTTTTGGAAGCCACTTTCTTAAAATTCACTGAGCACTTGAGTTAAGCAAGGGCAGAATATTATTTGACGTGAAGCTGGCCTAAATAGTGATTTTGGAATCTTCCCAAGTACATAGTAAAGAATGTTCAGCATTCGAGATCCATTAAGGAGTGAAATGCAACCACCTCCAAATGTTTTCTGCTTTACTGATTCAAGACCATTTTATAAAGTGGCAGTTGAATACAAAATAGGCTTTTAGCATGAAATAGAAGCTCAATATTTCTCTACCCCCTTTAACACAAATATTGTTTTTAAAAACACCATCTATGGGTGGATATAGTTCTTCAACTATTTTACCTTGACTAGTATAGTTTTCATGGTAAAATGATAAGTTAGATGGCGTAATTCATATTCTATCAAAATAGTATATTTCCTCTGCTATGTTAAAGCAGTATAGTAACTGAAACCTAAGATGAAAACACATGCCCCTTTTTTTCTGTTGTTTAATCATTTTAAAACATATAATATTTCTTTTTCAATTTGGCTAAATATTCTTTTTCATTGTGTGTGTATATGTACATAATTTGTATACATTTTGTAGCTTTATACAATATCAACAATATTATTATGGAGGAAGTATAAATAATTTAGATTATCATTTATTCTAAACTCTACTGCTTCACTTGTACCAATTATTAAGTTCAAGATATTTTTGTCTTGTTCTATGCAAATCTATTACTTTTTATAAATACAATTTTTATTAGAAAATGTTATACCACGTAACATTTATTATTCATGTTTTAGATTTTAATAAATATTAAACCAGTTCCCGTTGAGTCGATTCCAACTAGCTTAAAAAATGACATGCAAAATTTAAACAAATATATAATCATTTATCTTCTAAATGCATTTGTTGATAGATAAAGTAGCATAAAGAACTGTGCACTCCGGATTCCTATACCAAGATCCAAAGTCAAATTTTTCTTGAATATAGTCTTCTCTGCTCAAATTAATCATGTTGTATTATACTTTATTACAAAAATATGCCAGATCTCTTGTAAAATATATAAAATACAATAAGATAAGGTCTTAAAATTGGTGATAAAACAAAAGTGGAGATTAAAAATCTTTCCTAAAAATGGATGTACTTAGTTTATGACAGTTCTTCTTAACCATCATTACAGATTAAACAGATTTAGATAACTTAAAATACAGGTACCCAGGGCCCCTCACCCTGAAAATCTGAATTGACTGGTCCCCTGAGGTGGGAACATGGCAGCTTTAGATATTTAAGGATTTCAAAAGTGGTTCTAATGTACGAGTAAGGCCAGAGCACCACTGTTCTAGTTGAGCCATAGATTTGTCTCTCAGCTTCCTTGCAGAAAGTGGAAACTTAATCAGTTACAATAGAGGACAGGCCACTTATTAGTAGTGCCCATGGCTGCTAACGAAAAGGTTGACAGTTTAAATCCACTAGCTTCTCCTTGGGAGAAAGATGTGGCAGTATGCTTCAGTAAAGATTTGCAGGTGGAAACTCTATGGGGCAGTTCTACTGTGTCTTATAGGGTCAATATGAGTCAAAATGGCAACTTGTTTTCTTTTTTTTAAATGAGATTAAAAACAAGTTAATTGTTTTAGGATAAGCACAATACTTCGTGGTCTTAGAACTGAATAGATTTTTCACAGGAGATAATCATAAGGATATGGTAACATAATGAACAATATCCTTAGTAGTATCCCTGTAAAAGATACAATCATGAAATCTGTGGAACTCTTTTTATAATAGCTGTGATTTGTGGCACCACATATGTTATATTGCTATTAAACATTTGTGAGCACTTGTGTTGTTAAAAATAGCTAAAAAATAGAAGGACTTCTGGTAACATGGTGCTCTAGGACACCATCCCTCCCCAGCAAAGATCTGAAAAACTAAGCCAAACAGAGAAAACAGCAATCCTGAAACAATAAAACATTAAATGAAGAGATAAAGTACTCAGCCAAGCACCAAATGGAGTGAGAAACTGACAGAGAACAGAGAGCAAGGACAGATTCATGCAGAGGTCCCCTATCAGCTAACACAGTGCGGATCTGCCATCTTGGACTCCTATCAGAGACAAGTAAATGGAGGTATGAGAAAGCAGCTTCACAGAGCTTCCAGTAGGAGACAGAACAACTGGTAAACAGCGATATACGTTTTCACAACCCCCCCCATTCTTCATCCCCTCTCAGCCTCCTCTGCTTCCCGCAGCCACAGTCTCTTGGCCTGGAAGCACTGGCTGCTTCGATTCCACCCGCCCGCACTGGCCGATGCCTTGAGTGCCATTTGTTGGCTGCTGGTTTTGCTTTTATCTGCTTCTTTTGATTTCTTCCTTACCTCTCACAACCTCCCCCTCCTTTTGCTGAAATACCTGGCTCCTTGTGCTATCTTTGCTTCTTCCTAAGGGGATGCGGAGCTCTGTTTGAGTGTGGAACTGCTTCCTGGTCTGTGCTGCCATGCTGGTGAGATACCAGGGCTTTTGTTTGTTTGTTTGATTTGAATTGTTTGCTTGTCTTCTTTTTCTTTTCTTGAGTTGGGAGCCCATTCTGGCCTGGCTGTGCTACACTGCTTGGGACTTACCCCTCAGCTTGCACAGAGGTGCAGAGGGATCCTTGAAGGCATTTCTTTTTTCGTGGTTTTCTTCCTTTTTCTGTTTTTTTGGGGGGCTTTTCTTGCTCTTTTTTTTAATTTGTTTTTTCTTTTCCCTCTCTTTCCCTTTTTGTGTTTCTTCATTACTCAGTTTCTTGTCTCTCTATACCTTCCTTCTCTTCCTGTCCCCTGAAAACCTGGCGCTGAATACCTCTATACCTTTTAGCCAAGCTGCACTTCAACAACTACCCCAAACCTCATTGCCACACTGGTGTGATACCTGGGAGCTTTGCTGTTCTCTTTTCTTTCTAATTTTTATTTATTCATTCTTTTCTTTTTTTTCTTCTTCCCCTTTTTATTTTTCCTCCATTTCATAGTCTCACATCACTCCAACGGCAAGCTCCCCTAGCACTCTTTTTTGTTTGTTTGTATGTTTTTGGCTCCTGTTCCTCTCTCCTCTCTATCATACCTGTCTTAGATCCACACATCACAACCACCCCCCTCTATTCTGCCTACCTGCACCATGCACTTAACATCACACCACCAAGCAGCACAGGCACAGCCTACAAGAACCTACCCTGCACTGATTACCAACTTCCCCTGGAGGCTGTAGTAATTGCCACAAACAACCCAGCCCAGAAACTCCTCTTCAGCTAGACCTGCCCTGCTGTACCATATCTCAATGACTGACCCTGCCAATTGGAGCAAGAGGCGAAAAGTATCATGCCCACAGACGAGCAAACAACAAAGAACACACAGCCCGCCAGCTCAGATATAGCCAAATTAAAATAAAAAACAAAAAAAACAAATCTACAATCAATAAACGAGAAAAATAATCACTGAATACCCTGAAGACAGCAGACAATAAAAAAAAACATTTACAAAAACAGGACTGGATGGTTCCAGTAGGTGACTAAAATAAAACACCAGATGACTTTCCAGTAGAAGAAAACACACTAGAACTACTTAAGGGGAATTCAAATCTCTAACACTCAGAATTATCCAAAAGTTGAAGCAAAAAACAGACAAAATTGAGGAAAAAATACACAAATTCATATGAAAGGCAGACAAATTCATGGAAAATGCAGAAAAAAAGGAAGAATTCAGGAAAATAATGCAGAAACAAAATGCCAAAATAAATTCACAACTAGAAATTACACAAAAACAGCAATTAGAAATCCAAAAGATAAACAACAAGATTTCAGAAATGGGCAGTGTCACAGAAGGGCTGAGGAGCAGATCTGAAATGGTGGAAGACAGGATCAGCAGAATTGAAGACAAACACTTGGATACAACTCTGTTCGAGGAAAACTCAGAAAAAAGAACAAAGAACAATGAAGAGACCCTGAGAATTATGTGGGATAAAATCAAAAGCAAAAATCTGCGAGTGATCAGAGTTCCAGAATGGGGGAGAAAATGGAAAACACAGAGAAGATCATTGAAGAACTGCTGAAAGAAAACTTCCCCAATATCACGAAATATGAAAAGCTGGTCATCCAAGAAGCTCAATGAATCCCATATAGGATAGACCCAAAAAGAAAATCACCAATCATAATCACACTCACGAAAACCTAAGACAAACAAAGAATCCTGCCAGCAGCTCATGAAAAACAAGAAGCCACATACAGAGGAGAAACAATAAGACTAAGCTCAGATTATTTGGCAGAAACCATTCAGGCAAGAAGGCAATGGGGTGACATATATAATACATTGAAGGAAAAAAATTGCCAGCCAAGAATAATATAACTCTCTTTCAAATATGATAGTGAAATTAGGACATCTCCAGATAAACAGAAATTAAGGGAATATGTAAAAACCAAACCAGACTTACCAGAATTATTTAAGGGAGTCCTTTGATCTGAGAACAAACAACTTCAGCTCACAGGCTGAATCTAGGATGAAGGATCATACCAGCCAGATAACAATCTAGGAAATGAACTCTCAAGGA
>NW_004444177.1:1931186-1938893 GCF_000243295.1 Trichechus manatus latirostris
CAAATTACCCAAATAAGCAATGAAATGGGTAGCATTACAACAGAACCAACTGAAATAAAAAGGATCATAACAGAATATTATGAAAAACTATACTCCAACAAATTTGAAAATCTATAGGAAATGGATAAATTTCTAGAAACACACTACCTACCTAACAGACCCATAAGAAGAGAAGAGATTGAAAAAGTAATAAACATACTCCCAACAAAAACGCCCCGGCCTAGAGGCGTCACTGAAGATTTCTACAAAACATTCAGAGAAGAGCTTGTACCAGTACTACTCAAGCTATTTCAGAGTGTAGAAAAGGAAGCAACACTTCTGCATTCATTCTATGAAGCCAGCATAACCCTGATACCAAAACCAGGCAAACACACCACTAAAAAAGAAAATTACAGACCAATATCTCTCATGAATATAGATGCAAAAATTCTCAACAAAATTCTAGCCAATAGAATTCAGCGTCACAACAACAACAACAAAAAAATAACACACCACAACCAAGTAGAATTCATACCAGATATGCAAGGGTGGTTCAACATTAGAAAATCAATTAATGTAATCAACCACAAAAATAAAAGGAAATAAAAGAATCACATGATCATCTCAGTTGATGCAGAAAAGATATTTGACGAAGTCCAACACCCATTCCTGATAGAAACTCTCAATGAAATAGGTATAGAAGGGAAATTTCTCAACATAATAAAGGGCATCTATGCAAAACCAACAGTCAACATCATTCTCAATGGAGAGAGGCTGAAAGCATTCCCCTTGAGAACAGGAACAAGACAAGGATGCTCTTTATCACCACTCCTGTTAAATATTGTGCTGGAAGTTTTAGCTAGAGCAATAAGGCAAGAAAAGAAATAAAGGGCATCCAAATTGATAAGCAAGAAATAAAACTGTCCCTGTTTGTGGATGCTATGATACTATACATAGAAAACCCTAAAGACTCCACAAGAAATCTGCTGGAACTGATAGAAAGATTCAGCAGAGTAGCAGGATACAAGATAAACATACAAAAATCACTTGGATTCCTATACACCAATAAAAAGAACGGTGAAAAGGAAATCAGGAAAACAATACAGTTTATAATAGCTCCTAAAAAAATAAAATACTTTGGAATAAATCTAACCAGGGATGTAAAAGACCTATACAAAGAAAACTACTAAACACTACTGCAAGAAACCCAAAGGGATCCACATAAATGGAAAAACATACCATGCTCATGGATGGGTAGACTCAACATTGTGAAAATGACAATTCTACACAAAAAAATTTACAAATACAGTGCAATCCCGATCCAAATACTAGCAACATTCTTCAAAGAGATGGAAAAACTAATCTTTAACTTTATGTGGAAAGTGAAGAAGCCCCGGATAAGTAAAGCACTACTGAAGAAGAAGAATAAAATTGGAGGACTCACCCTACCTGACCTCAGAAACTACCATACTGTTATGGGAGTCAAAACAGCCTGGTACTGGTACAACGACAGATGCATTGACCAATGGAAGAGAATTGAGAACCCAGATGTAAATCCATCCACCTACGGTCACCTGATCTTCGACAAGTGTCCAAAGTCCATCAAATGGGGAAAAGACAGTCTTTTTCACAAATGGTGCTGGCAAAACTGGATATCCATCTGCAAAAAAAATGAAACAGGACCCATACCTCACACCATATACAGAAACTAATTCAAAATGGATCAAAGACCTAAATATAAAGCCAAAAATTTTAAAGTTCATAGAAGAAAAAATAGGACCAACGCTACAGGCCCTAATCCACGGCATTGACAGGATACGAACCATAACCATCAACACACAAACCCCAGAAGATAAGCTAGATAACTGGGATCTTCTAAAAATCAAACACCTATGCTCTTCAAAAGGCTTCACCAAAAGAGTAAAAAGAGAACCTACAGACTGGGAAAAAATTTTTGGACAGTACAAATCAGACAAAGGTCTAATCTCCATAATCTGCAAATTAATCCCTCACCTCTACAACAAAAAGGCAAATAATCCTATTAAAAAATGGGCAAAGGAAATGAACAGACACTTTACTAAAGAAGACATTCAAGCGGCCAACAGACACATGAGGAAATGCTCGCGATCACTAGCCATTAGAGAAATGCAAATTAAAACCACAGTGACATACCATCTCACCCCAGCATTACTGGCATGAATCAGAAACACTGGAGATAACAAATGTTGGAGGGGCTGCGGGAGATCAGAACTCTTATGCACTGCTGATACAACCATTTTGGAAAATGATATGGCGCTTCCTAAGAAAGCTAGAAATAGAAATACCATATAATCCAGCAATCCTGCTCCTAGGAATATATCCCAGAGAAATAAGAGCCGTCACTCGAATAGACATATGCACACCTATGTTTATGGCAGCATTGTTCACAATAGCAAAAAGATGGAAACAACCGAGTTGCCCATCAACAGCTGAATGGATAAACAAACTATATTACATACACACAGTGGAGCACTACACCATGGATAAAGAACAGTGGTGAATCTGTGAAGCATCTCATAACATGGATGAAACTGGAGGACATTATGCTGAGTGAAAACACTCATAAAAATGTTTACACACAAAAAGTAACAATCTTTGTTGGTTATGAGGGATCGGAGGTGTGGGGGGAGAATACTAAATAGGCAGTAGATAAGTGGTATCTTTGGTGAAGGGTGAGTCAGTACACAATACTGGGGAAACCAGCACAACTTTTACAAGGAAAGGTCATGGAAGCTCCCTAGACACATCCAAACTCCCTGAGAGACTGAATTGCTGGGAGGAGGGCTGCGGGGACCATGGTCTCGGGGAACATTTATGTCAATTGGCATAACACAGTTTATAAAGACAATGTTCTACATTCTACCTTGGTGAGTGGTGTCTGGGGTCTTAAAAGCCTATGAGCAGCCCTCTAAGATACTTCACTGGTCTCACCTTTTCGGGCGCAAGGGAGAATGAAGAGAACAAGATACAAGGAAAAGGTTAGTCCAAAGACTAATGGACCACAGCTACCAAGGCCTCCATCAGACTGAGTCCAGTACAGCCGATGGTGCCTGGCTACCACCACTGACTGCTCTGACCAGGATCACAGCAGAGAGTTCTGGACAGAGCTGGAGAAGGATGTACAACAAAATTCTAACACTCAAAAGAAAGACCAGACTTACTGGCCTGACAGACTGGAGAAACCCCAAAAGTATGGCCCCCAGACACCCTTTTAGCTCAGTGCTGAAGTCACTTCTGAGGTTCACTGTTCAGCCAGGGATCGGACAGCTCCATAAAACAAAATGGGCTAATGAGGTACAGCAGTGCAGGGACAAGGACTAGACGGTAGAAGGGGACAGGAAAGCTGGTGATAGGGAACCCAAGGTTGAGTAAGGACAGTGTTGACATGTAGTGGGGTTATTAACCATTGTCATAGGGCAACATGTGTACTAACTGTTCAATGAGAAGCTGTTTTGTTCTGTAAACCTTCATCTAAGTGAGAATAGCAGCACAACTGGAAGAAGGTAATCGATGTCACTGAATTGTGCATGTAGAAATTTTTGAAATGGTGTATCTTTAGCTATGTATATTTTCACCAAAAAAAAAAAAAAAGGTCAAGAAAGGAGAGGGTTCACATTTCGTGGGGTTGTTAACCAATGTCATAAAACAATATGGGTACTACTGTTTCAGGAGAAACTATTTGTTCTTTAAACTTTCACCTGAAGTACAATTAAAAAACAAAAAAAGGCAAAAAAAAAATTTTGTCGAAAAATAGAAAATGTCCGAGACTGTAGAAATCTACTGAACTAGAATTTACAGCAACATTACATCTAGCATGTTTCTGGTATACATTGGCTAGATACAGACTAATTCTCTGTATTGTCTCTGCTATATTGAACAAAAAGACTTTCATCACTTAAATTAACAAGGGAAACAACCTATAAAAGTAATTAGGGAGGGAAGAAGAGTAAAATTAATAGCAATAAATGGTTTAAGAGGAGGTTTTGTTTTAGTAAGACTTGGACATTTTGCAATAGCAAGGATAATGTTTTATAAGTATCATCAGTCTTTGTAAAGGGCTGAAACTAGTGAAAATTGAAAACAATGAAGCTCTGAAACTCAATCTATGCTGTTTGCCAGTCTTAGAATTCGATTTTATAAATCGAAACATCAGCTTTTTATGTCTAGGCCTGCACCATCTGGTGTAGCAGAGACAGAATTACCATCAAGACCAATTAAAAAGTTGGCATTATTAGGAAGCATCAAATGCTTAACATTAAAATAACAAAAGACAGATTGTAAAGGTTTAATATTGTAATCATGCAATACAGAAATCAACATTCTTCCTCAACGATGACTCAGGGATAAATTGTCAGTAGCATTATGACTAAAGGCAGGTCACTGATCATTTCTATTGCTACTTCTATGATAGCTGTTGTTACAGTTACTGAATGCTGTTGAACCTGCTACCCAACATCTATCATGAACATTAAGCATCTCTTCATCACCAGTTTCCAATGTTCCAGGAGAATGGAGGTTGGAAACCTAGATTTGAAATGTTGCCATACACTGATGTCATTTTTTTTTTAATAGGATACTTGTTACACAAATATTTCCAAATAATTCAATTAATATTTTTGTATTTTATAAAAGTAGAAATATCTCAAATTTTATACTAAAATAAATTTTATTTCATGTGCAGTAAAATCTGGAGCAAAAGTCTACAGGCCCACCATAAAAATTTTGGAAAAACGTGACTGGCTACTGAAGTTCCCTGTACAGTTCTGATCTCCGATCGCTTGAGAGAAATGGTGAGTTCAATTCTTGGTACTACTAATAAAGACTCACAACATCAGCCTGTTCTATTCTTCAACGTGAAGATATAAGTTGTGAGGAACATTGCCTGGAAGTTGAAAAATGAAAAAAAAAAATTACCTCTATTTTGGACAACTATTTTTGTTTTGTTTTGTTTTAGTAAAATAAAATGTCAGTGCCTAAAGATACTGGAATGTGCCTGAACCCAGTTATGCAGGAGGGACTCAGGAAACCAAAAGATCTAGGTTACTTGTTGACAGATTGATAAGAACTATATATAAAAAATAAAACTAAAACCAGCATGGAGCAGTGAGCACAGTAGTAGTAAATATAAAAACTATGAGTATAGATGAATACCAAAGACAAGAACAGCGAGTGTGGCAAAAAAAAAAAAAAAAAAATCACTGATCCACCAAAGAAGTACTGGAAGAATTCAGCAGAAAATTAAAAAAAAAAAAAAACAAACACATTATAAACAATGTATGCTATTCTTTTTTTAAGAAAAAGAAAGGAGACATGAGGTACTTGATATTCCAGTGTTTTGATATGTAGGTGCTCATAATTAAACACAATTTCTCTCTGTTTACCAATTATCTCAGCCCTGGTCCTCTCTCTGGGTGGTGCAGACTCTGGATCATCTGTGTCAGAGACTCACAAGGTTACAGTCAAAGTGCAAGCCAGAGCTGCGGTCTCATCTGAGGCTTGACTGGGGAAGAATCTGCTTCCCAGCTCACATGGTTATTGGCAGCATTTGCTTCCTTAAGGGTGTCAGAGTGAGGGCCTTGGTTTCTTGTTGGTTGTAGGCCAGAAGTTACCTTAATTTGCTTGCCTTATGGCCCTCTCCAAGGCCAGCTCACAACATGCAGCTTGTTTCTTCAAAGTCTCCAAGGGATCTTCTTACAAGATGGAAGTCAAAAACCTATGCAATGTAGTCATGTACCTGTAATCAAGTACATCCCTTCAACTTTGCTGCATTCTATTGTTTAGAAGCTAATCACAGGCCACATCCACAGTCAAGAGGAGAAAAATCACATCAAAGGATTCACAAAAGTGTGAATACTAGAAGTCCAGGAACAAGGAGGCCACCTTAGAGTCTTTCCACCACAAATACAGACATAAAATCCTAATAAAATGTTATCAAATCAAAATAGCAATATACAAAACAGATAATACACTGTGACTAAGTGGGGTTTCCCTCAAGAATCCAAGATTGGCCTAATATATATATATATATTTCCCACATTAACAGAATAAAGCAGAAATGTATAAAAACTCAATAAATGAAGAAAGGCATAAGATAATTTAATTCAGATCACTCAGGATATATGATTTCAAAATGTAATGTCAGATAATAATAATTAGGACAGCATAGTAAGGATAGATGAATAGATCAATCTAACAAATAGCCTCCGTACTTAGTTTTGTCATATAACTGTGTAGTGCCCTCCTGGTGTGACTGGATTCAGTCCTGTGACTTGCTTTAGCCAAAGGAATGCTAGCGAATGTGATGTAAGCAGAGGAAAATTGCTGGTCAATTATGCTCTGTTATCGATTGAATTAGGTCCCCCCAAAAATATGTGTTGTAAATCCTAATCTCTATGCCTGTAGTAACCCCATGGGGCAGTTCTACCCTGTAGTAACCCTATGGGGAACTTCTACTCTGTCCTACAGGGTCACTACTATGTAGGTATCGACTCAATGGCAATGGGTTTGGTTTTGGGTTTTTATGCCTGTAGTCATACTCTCATTTGGGAATGGGTTGTCTTTGTTATGTTAATGAGGCAGTATCTTGAGTCATTCTCTTTTAAGATATAAAAAAGATTAAACAAGCAAACAGAGGAGAGATGGGATAAGATAGATGCCAACACACATGGAGATCTCCAAGGAATCAGGAAGCAGAAGTTGAAGAGACAAGGACCTTCCTCCAGAGTTGACAGAAAGAGAGAGCCTTCCCCTAGCGCCAGTGCTCTGAATTTTGACTTTTAGCCTTCTAAACTGTGAAAGGGACCAGTCCCTGGAGAAGGATATCATGCTTGGTAAAGCAGAGGGCCAGTGAAAAAAAGGAAAACACTCAATGAGATGGATTGACACAGTGGTACTTCTGTTATAACAGCACTAGATAACTAAGACACGCTCACTCATCCTTGTACCTTTCCCATGATCATGGCCATGATAACATGCCCAAGCTAGCCTGATAGAGGATGGAAAATGTGGGACCCAGACACTCCCAGCGCTCTATCCAAGAGCCAGTCAACTAACTGCAAGTTATGTGAGTGACTCCATCCAGGAAAACAACACAGCTGAGTCCAGTCTAAATTGCAAATCTGCACATTCATAGGATAAATAAAAGCTTATTGTTTGAAGCAATTGACTCTGAAGTGGTATGCAATGCACCATCATTTTGCAGCAGATAACTAATGTACTTGTAACTAATCATCTCAAAATTCCATCTCAGAAAACTATCATTTATTTATTTAAAGAAGTTACTAGCATTGTTGAAATATTCTTATGTGTGATGGTTACTTTTATGCGTCAACTTGGGTAGGTTGTGGTTTCCAGTGGTTTGGTAAAACACTAGACTCGTTGATGTTCTATAATATAGTGCCATGTCATGTCTTGTCACGTAATACAAAGTAATGCAATCCCCTTCCATAACGTAATCTAATGTAATGCAATCAATCAATCAGCTGAAAGGAGAGTTTTCTTAGCGTGTGTTCTGCCTTCAGACTATAGATATTTTAGCAGAACTTACTCTCTCTCCACTTTGTACTCTTTCCATTGCTTGACCTACAGATCTTGAGACAGACGCCTGCAGAAGTCTCCAGTCTGTTCTTTCTCTCTCTTTCCATATATAATTTAGTGTAATGTAATGTAATGTGATATAATAAATATAAT